>NC_070591.1:6141104-6188437 GCF_027409825.1 Scomber japonicus | reverse complement strand
CCTTCCTTCCTTCCTTCCTTCCTTCCTTCCTTCCTTCCTTCCTTCCTTGCTTCCTTCTTCCCTCCTTTCTTGGTTTTATTTTATTTTATAATGGCCGTTATGCAGGACCGAAGCCAGCCAAAGGGTTCATAGTTGAGTTTCTCTCCACATCACTGGGATGAGAAGTGATTTTGTAATTTCAGAGCATCATTTGGCAATATTTTCCTCGCTGTCACACTCTAGGCTACGAGGCTCATCTGATGTCAGGGCTGAGAAACCAAATATTCAATGATTTGATGAGAAAGCAGATATGCTGTCCCTCCACACCTGCACACCTGCTTCCATGTTTATATTTAATAAATATACTGAAAATTGAATTTTTCATACCTCTTGTTACAGCCCTCACTGAATGGAAATACAAATTCAAGGTTTGACAGCAGAGCAGTGTTAGACACATGCTGTAACAATGGCTTGGCCTTTTAAAGTCAGCCATGGAGCCTCGTGTCATTATATAGCTGGAGCTGTCTGTAGACGTGTGACCTTTGACCTCTCTGCCATCCACCATGACTGAATTCTTCAGGGATGAGATTGGCCTCTGGTCTTTGGAGGCTGACATGTCAAGAAGCTCAAGAAGTGCTTTTCTGTAGTATTTGTCTGTCATCATGTCCTCCCTCCCTTCCATCCTTCCATCCTTCCTTCTTTCCTTCCTCTCTCCTTTCCTTCTTTCCTTCCTTCCTCCCTCCCTTCCTTCCCTCCTTCCTTCCTTCCCTCTCTCCTTCCTCCCTCCTTTCCCTCCTTGCTTCCTTCCATCCTTCCTCCTTTTCTTCCTTCCTTTCCTTCCTTCCTTCCTTCTTCCCTCCTTTCCTTCCTCCCTTCCTTCTTTCCTTCCTTCCTTCCCTCCTCCCTTCCATCCATCCTTCCTCCTTCCCTCCCTCCCTCTCTTCCCTCCTTCCCTCCTTCAATCCTCCCTTCCATCCTTCCTTCCTCCCTCCCTGCCTCCCTCTCTTCCCTTCCATCCTTTTCTTCCTTCCTTCCTTCCTTCCTTCCTCCCTCCCTCCCTCCCTCTCTTCCTTCCTTCCTCCCTTCCATCCTTCCTTCTTTCCTTCCCATCTTCAAACCTCACTTCCATCCTTCCTTCCTCCCTCCCTTGCATCTTTCCTTCTTTCCTTCTTTCCTATCCCCCCTTCCTCCCTCCCTCCTTCCATGACTGAATTCTTCAGGGATGAGATTGGCCTCTGGTCTTTGGAGGCTGACATGTCAAGAAGCTCAAGAAGTGCTTTTCTGTAGTATTTGTCTGTCATCATGTCGCTGCTTGTTGAGCTAAGCAGCCTCATCTGTGAGAAGAGTATGTCTCCTGGGTTCAAGCCCTGCGCCAAATACAGTGTGTTTCTGCTGAGCCTGCACCAGCGAAGACACAACCACTACTTGAGTATTGTTTGCATACATATTTCATACCATATTGTAGGTTTATTGCCTCATAATGAAATAAAATGCTACACTAAGCACTGCTATGCTATAGTGAAGGTTGGGCTAACAAGTCCATCATCCATTTTTAATCTCCTATAGAATCACTGTATGGATTATTTTTAGTCCTTGGTGTGTTCATTAGCAGCTTTAACCCTTGTGTCGTCCTCCCGGGTCAAATTGACCCAATCTCTTTTGACTGTTCCTTCTTTCCTTCCTTTCTTTCTTCCTTCCTCTTTCTTTAATTTTTCCTTCCTTCTTTCCCTCCTCCCCTCTTTCTTTGCTCCCTCTTCCTTCCATCCTCCCTCCCTCCTTTCTTTCCTTCCTTCCTTCCTTCCTTCCTCTTTTCCTCATTAATCCTGCCTTCCTTGCTTGCTCCTTTCCTCCCTTCCTCCCTCCTTACTCATTTCCTTCCTTCCTTCCTTCCTTCTTTACTTCACCCTGTCCTTCCTCCCTTCCTTCTCTCCTAAATTCCTTCCTCCCTCCCTCCTTTCTTTCCTTCCTTTGTTTCTTCCTTCCTTCCTCCTTTCCTCTTTTCCTCATTAATCCTGCCTTCCATCCTTCCTTGCTCCTTTCCTCCCTTCCTCCCTCCTTACTCATTTCCTTCCTTACTTCCCCCTGTCCTTCCTCCCTTCCTTCTCTCCTAAATTCCTTCCTCTTTCCTCCCTCCCTCCCTACTTACTCCTTTCCTTCCTTCCTTGACCCGAGGACAACAGGAGGGTTAACATAAAACCATTGTTGTGGTTAGTGTAGGTTTATTGCCTCATAATGAAATAAAATGCTACAGTAAGCACTGCTATGCTATAGTGAAGGTTGGGCAAATGCTTTTTTTCCCCTCACTGCGCTAACAAGTCCATCATCCATTTTTAACCCTTGTGTCATCCTCCCGGGTCAAATTGACCCCATCTCTTTTGACTGTTCCTTCTTTCCTTCCTTTCTTCCTTCCTTCCTCTTTCTTTAAATTTTCCTTCCTTCTTTCCCTCCTCCCCTCTTTCTTTGCTCCCTCTTCCTTCCATCCTTCCTCGCTTCCTCCCTCCCTCCTTTCTTTCCTTCCTTCCTTCCTTCCTTCCTCTTTTCCTCATTAATCCTGCCTTCCTTGCTCGCTCCTTTCCTCCCTTCCTCCCTCCTTACTCCTTTCCTTCCTTCCTTCCTTCCTGCTTTACTTCACCCTGTCCTTCCTCCCTTCCTTCTCTCCTAAATTCCTTCCTCTTTCCTCCCTCCCTCCCTCCTTTCTTTCCTTCCTTTGTTTCTTCCTTCCTTCCTTCCTCTTTTCCTCATTAATCCTGCCTTCCTTGCTCGCTCCTTTCCTCCCTTCCTCCCTCCTTACTCATTTCCTTCCTTCCTTCCTTCCTTCACCCTGTCCTTCCTCCCTTCCTTCTCTCCTAAATTCCTTCCTCTTTCCTCCCTCCGTCCCTCCTTTCTTTCCTTCCTTCCTCCCTCCCTCTCTCCTTACTCCTTTCCTTCCTTCCTTCCTTCTTTCCTTCCTTCCTCCCTTACTCCTCCCCTTCCTCTTTCCTCCCTCTCTCCCTCCTTACTCCTTTCCTTCCTTCCTTCCTTCCTTCCTTCTTTCTTTCCTCTTTCCTCCCTCCTTACTCCTTTCTTTCCTTCCTCCCTCCCTTCCTTCCTTCCTTCCTTGACCCGAGGACAACAGGAGGGTTAACCCTTGTGTCGTCCTCACGGGTCAAATTGACCCAATCTCTTTTGACTGTTCCTTCTTTCCTTCCTCCCTCTTTCTTTAAATTTTCCTTCCTTCTTTCCCTCCTCCCCTCTTTCTTTGCTCCCTCTTCCTTCCATCCTCCCTCCCTCCTTTCCTTCCTTCCTTCCTTCCTTCCTCTTTTCCTCATTAATCCTGCCTTCCTTGCTTGCTCCTTTCCTCCCTTCCTCCCTCCTTACTCATTTCCTTCCTTCCTTCCTTCCTTGCTTCCTTACTTCACCCTGTCCTTCCTCCCTTCCTTCTCTCCTAAATTCCTTCCTCTTTCCTCCCTCCCTCCCTCCTTTCTTTCCTTCCTTCGTTTCTTCCTTCCTTCCTTCCTTCCTTCCTTCCTCTTTTCCTCATTAATCCTGCCTTCCATCCTTCCTTGCTCCTTTCCTCCCTTCCTCCCTCCTTACTCATTTCCTTCCTTACTTCCCCCTGTCCTTCCTCCCTTCCTTCTCTCCTAAATTCCTTCCTCTTTCCTCTCTCCCTGCCTACTTACTCCTTTCCTTCCTTCCTTCCTTCCTTGACCCGAGGACAACAGGAGGCCCTTGTGTCGTCCTCACGGGTCAAATTGACCCAATCTCTTTTGACTGTTCCTTCTTTCCTTCCTTTCTTCCTTCCTTCCTCTTTCTTTAATTTTTTCCTTCCTTCTTTCTCTCCTTCCCCTCTTTCTTTGCTCCCTCTTCCTTCCATCCTTCCTCGCTTCCTCCCTCCCTCCTTTCTTTCCTTCCTTCCTTCCTTCCTTCCCCTTTTCCTCATTAATCCTGCCTTCCTTGCTCGCTCCTTTCCTCCCTTCCTCCCTCCTTACTCATTTCCTTCCTTCCTTCCTTCCTTCCTTCCTTCCTTCACCCTGTCCTTCCTCCCTTCCTTCTCTCCTAAATTCCTTCCTCTTTCCTCCCTCCCTCCCTCCTTTCTTTCCTTCCTTCGTTTCTTCCTTCCTTCCTTCCTTCCTCTTTTCCTCATTAATCCTGCCTTCCTTGCTCGCTCCTTTCCTCCCTTCCTCCCTCCTTACTCATTTCCTTCCTTCCTTCCTTCCTTCACCCTGTCCATCCTCCCTTCCTTCTCTCCTAAATTCCTTCCTCTTTCCTCCCTCCCTCCCTACTTACTCCTTTCCTTCCTTCCTTCCTTCCTTGACCCGAGGACAACAGGAGGGTTAACATAAAACCATTGTTGTGGTTAGTGTAGGTTTATTGCCTCATAATGAAATAAAATGCTACAGTAAGCACTGCTATGCTATAGTGAAGGTTGGGCAAGTGCTTTTTTTCCCTCATTGCGCTAACAAGTCCATCATCCATTTTTAATCTCCTATAGACCACTGTATAGATTATTTTTAGTCCTTGGTGTGTTCATTAGCTGCTTTAACATAAAACCATTATTTTGGTTAGTGGTGTATGACTCCGGCTCAGTGACTGAACCAACAAGTCCTCCTGTTAGAAACTGCAGGTTTATTTCCCCTAATTTCTCCAAGGAGACAAAGTGCTATAGTTGTATTCTAATCTGCAAGTATTTAACATAATTTTGAAGCTCTTCCTTCCTTCCATCCTTCCTCCCTCCCTCCCTCCCTCCTTTCTTTCCTTCCTTCCTTCCTTCCTTCTCTCCTTACTTCCTTCCTCTTTTCCTCATTAATCCTGCCTTCCTTGCTTGCTCCTTTCCTCCCTCCTTACTCATTTCCTTCCTTCCTTACTTCACCCTGTCTTTCCTCCCTTCCTCCCTCCCTCCCTCCTTTCTTTCCTTCCTTCCTTCCTTCTCTCCTTACTTCCTTCCTCTTTTCCTCATTAACCTGCCTTCCATCCTTCCTTGCTCCTTTCCTCCCTTCCTCCCTTTCTCCCTCCTTACTCATTTCCTTCCTTCCTTCCTTCCCCCTGTCCTTCCTCCCTTCCTTCTCTCCTAAATTCCTTCCTCTTGTCATCCTTCCTTCCTTCCTTCCTTCCTTCCTCCTTCCTTTCCTCTTTCCTCCCTCCCTCCTTACTCCTTTCCTTCCTTCCTTCCTCCTTCCTTTCCTCTTTCCTCCCTCCCTCCTTACTCATTTCCTTCCTTCCTTCCTTCTCCCCTTACTTCCTTCCTCTTCCTCAACAGGAGGGTTAACATAAAACCATTATTTTGGTTAGTGGTGTATGACTCCGGCTCAGTGACTGAACCAACAAGTCCTCCTGTTACAAACTGCAGGTTTTATTTCCCCTAATTTCTCCAAGGAGACAAAGTGCTATAGTTGTATTCTAATTTGCAAGTATTTAACATAATTTTGAAGCTGGATTTGTAATTTGTTTGGGCAAAATATTGTAATTTCTTTTCTTTTAGAGCCATGGCAATCAACACTCACATCATTCTGGGAATAAACAAGAAATAATTGATTGCAACCTGTGTTTCCTGGTGGTTTGTGGCATCAGTTCGAACCTTTATATAAACAAAAAACACCTCCAAACTAACTGACCCAATACTTTATTTGACCATGTGCACTCATAAAGGGAGTGTTTTCTGATCAGCAGTGGTTTAGGCCAGAGATGTCAAACTCATTTTCATTCAAGGGCCACATAAAGACCAATTTGATCTCATGTGGGCCGGATCATTAAAAGGAAGGAAGGAAGGAAGGACGGGAGCAAGGACGGAAGGGAAGACAGATGGAAGGAAGGAAGCAAAAGAAGATAGGGCAGAGGGGAGGAAGAAAGGAAGGAAGGACAGATGGAAGGAAGGCAGGGAAGAAGGACAGATGGAAGGGAAGAAGGACAGATGGAAGAAAGGAAGGGAAGAAGGACAGATGGAAGGAAGAGAAGAGAAGACGAGAAGGAAGGAAGGGAGGAAGGAAGGAATGAAGGAAAGGGAAAAGGAAAATAGGGAGGAGAAGAAAGAGAATACAGGAAGCAAAGATGGAAGGAAGGAAGAACAGAAAAGAAGATAGGGAGGAAGAAAGGTAGGAAGGAAGGAAAAGAGGAAGAAGGAAACTGGGCCGGATTGAACCTCACGGCCGGCCAGACCTGGCCCACGGGCCACATGTTTGACACCCCTGGTTTAGGCACAAGAGCGAACACTTGGTCACTGTTAGAGAGAAAGATCGTGAGAAGGGTCTACACACGACTGTAATAATAACCTCAGAGTTGGAGTACAGGGATGATCATAGTTACTGTTATTAAAAAAGTTTTTAAAACACTGTCAAGACTCACAGTTGGGAATGTGACAACAGGGGTTTGGAAACAGGAAATGAAAAGGCTCTGTCTTGTCCAAAGTCCACTGTTGGATGAATGCCTCCATCCTCAACCCCTCCTCCTCCTCTGCCAACATATACAGCACCTTATGTTGTCATCTGAACTGCGTCACTGCTCTGGGTCATAATTACTACGGCTGCTAAATGGAAACGTTCACTCAAAATGAACTATTGTCTTTTTTGGGGGGGACTGACATTATGACTTACTGGGTCATTTTTGTTGAGGACTGGAAAGTCTCGACTGAGCTATCGTCATATGTGCCCTGATGTGATGTTACCACAAAAAAGAAAAGGTTCTAGGATAAAGTCACTGTTACCCCTTTTCGACCAAGGCTGGTTCAGGGAAATGAGGCCAACACAGAAGTAACTTAGAGCTGCATTCTATCAAAAGGCCACCAGAGGGCGACCGTCTCTATACAAGTCAATGGAGAATTCACCAACTTCTCACTTGATTTCTAACCTCAGTAAACGTTTTCAAAATGTGTTTATGGTCTCAATCGCTAGTTTAAAGCCTTCTTCAATGCAGTATGATGTTCATTTGGGACATTTTGGCCTCTCTGATTTTATATTTGACGATAAAGCAGGGTATGCATTAGGGCGTGGCTACGTCCTGATTGACAAGTTGATTGACCAATGTCCCTGGCAACCATAGCAACCTCCCCACTCCGCCCATGGCCCCGCCTCATGCCCATATAAGTAGAATGAGTGTTTATATTTTTCCCAGCATGCACCTGAAATTTTTCAAGATGGCGCTGCCTAGATTCGAAACTATTGGCTTCCGAGCAGCAGTCCCCAAACCAATGGGTGACGTCACGGATGTTACGTCCATTTCTTTTATACAGTCTATGGTTTCAGCAAGTACAGCACGAGATGGGAGGACGATAGAGCAGATCAGTAACAAGCTGAAGAAGTGTTTCTGGGAAAGCAGCGAGGTACGTGACCCTTTAACCACATCGAGCTATGAAAAAGCAAATCGGTTCTTAGCTGCTTTGCAAGTTGAACCGACTTTGAACCGGCACCAGCACCAGCAGTAGCACTAGCACTAGCTTCCAGTTGATAGAAAAGGGGTAAATAACTTCTCCTTATGGACTTAAATGTGTTTGATTCTGCAAACATTCAAATATCTGTGACTGCCAAGTGGTAGTTAAAGGAAAGATTAACATGATTAGGGAGAAAGGTTGTGGTTTCACTTTATTTCCCATTACTCTCGGACCTCTCTACACTTTCACTTCCTGCTCTGCTACATGAAGGGAAAACTACTCCTCGACTAAACATCGGCGCTGGATGTAAATCGGGAGGTGCAGATGTGTTCAATATGAATGTAAATTTCAGTGCAGGGTAGAATTTTTTTGGCATTATGATTTCAGTAGAAATATAACCGTAATCTATTGAATTTCAAAAACATGTCATGAGTTTCTTTTTGGCATCCTGTGATAAATGCTGCTTTCTGCCTTCCTCTCTAAAGGGTTTATTTCTTTCTGTACACTGCTGTGATCTGCTTTTGCTTTCTCCCTGACCTTCCCTCTCTTCCTGCTGTCAGCTGAAAAGCGAAAACATTCTGAGTAACAACATTTTAGACCCCGCAGAATGATTTTACAGTCAATCCACATCATTTGGTGTTTTGAATAGGTCATTCATCATCAGGAAGTACACACAACCTGAGGGGTTAGAAGAGCACCTCTCGAATTTAAAGTCACGTCACGAGCCTGGAACACTCATCCTCTTTGTGTTTCGGGTTTGAAGAAAAATCCTCAAGTGGATCCGATGCTTGCCCCCTCTTTTGAAAAGGAGGATGGGGTCGTTAAGAGGTTTTAGACTCTCATCTTCCTGTGCTGTATGAGGATTTACTGATATAATTTTATTAATAGTAATAATATACTTTATTTGCATTTCATCTTTTAAGTTTTAACCTTCCTGTCGTCCTCCCGGGTCAAATTGACCCCGTCTGTTTTGACTGTTCTTTCTTTCCTTCTTTCCTCCCTCCTTCTTCCCTCTCTTCCTTCCTTCCTCCCTCCCTCCCTCCCTTCCTTCCTTCCTCCCTCCTTTTCTTCCTTCCTTCTTCCCTCCATTACTTCCTTCCTTCTTCCCTCCTTTCCTTCCTTCCTCCCTCCATTCCTTCCTTCCTTCTTCCCTCCTTTCCTTCCTCCCTTCCTTCTTCCCTCCTTTCCTCCCTCCCTCCCTTCATTCCCTCCTTCCCTCCTTCCCTCCTTCAATCCTCCCTTCCATCCTCACTTCCTCCCTCCTTTCTTTCCTTTCCTTCCTTCCTTCCTTCCATCCCTCCTTCAATCCTCCCTTCCATCCTTCCTTCCTCCCTTTTTCTTTCCTTTCCTCCTCCCTCCTTTCTTTCCTTTCCTTTCCTTTCCTCCCTTCCTCTTTTCTTTCCTTTCCTTCCTCCCTCTTTTCTTTCCTTTCCTCCCTTCTTTCCTTCCCTCCTTCCTTCCTTCCCTCCTTCAATCCTCCCTTACATCCTTCCTTTCCTCCTCCCTCCTTTCTTTCCTTTCCTTTCCTCCTTTCCTCTTTTCTTTCCTTTCCTCCTCCCTCCTTTCTTTCCTCCCTTCCTCTCTCCATTCCTTCCTTCCTTCTTCCCTCCTTTCCTCCCTCCCTTCCATCCTTCCTTCCATCCCTCCTTCAATCCTCCCTTCCATCCTCACTTCCTCCCTCCTTTCTTTCCTTTCCTCCCTTCCTTCCTTCCTTCCCTCCTCCCTTCCATCCGTCCTTCCTCCCTCCTTTCTTTCCTTTCCTCCCTTCCTTCCTTCCTTCCTCCCTCCCTTCCTTCCTTCCTCCCTCCCTCCTTCCCTCCTTCAATCCTCCCTAAAAACAAAACAAAAAAACAGGAATCAGGAGAGTGCTATTCCATTATCTGTGGTACCATCAACAAGAACAATGGTAAAATAAAGCAATAAAACATAAAACACTGTAATAAAAAGTAATAAACTATAAAACAGATGGTGTGGGAATGGTAAGATAGAAAGGTCACAAGGTGGCGAGACTTTTAAGGAGAGACTTCATTGAAAAGAAAAGACTTAACCCTCCTAATCTCCTCTGGAAGGTTGCAAAACTCGCCTTTGTTTTTTTTTAAAAGTCTAATTTAGACACCAGAAGGAGAGCAGTATTTGAAGACCTCGGGGCTCCTGTGATAGCACATGGCGAGTTAAAAAGGTCAGAAATATAGCTTGGGGCCAAACCGTTCAGGGCTTTAATAAAACTGATAAGTAAAATATTTTTAAAAATCAAGACAGCCAGTGCAGAGACGAAATAAATAGAGTTTTCGGTGCAAATGGATAAAAAAAAAAGGATTCAATAAAATAAAAGCATGAACAAATGTTTCAAGGTTTTTTGGTAGGGAGGAATGATTTAATTGCTTTATGTGGCCCACAGCTGCATTTACAGTCCTCAGACATTTCTTCTTCTTCTATTTTTTTTCTATCACAGGTGATGTGAGAATAGATTCAAGTCCGTCCCTGACCCAAAAGAACAGGTTTTCAATGCTGACGTCAATGTGTTGGTGAGAGACTTTACAGGGAGACAGCAAAACCTTTTCAAATATCTGGCTCTATTTCTTTCTCTCTTTTATTCTCCCCCGGATAAAAAAACTGTATATATCTAATAGGGCTGAATGGTAGAATTGGTTGTTTGTTTAAACCCATTTTTTTTAATATATATATTTTTGTGTGAGAATAATGACAGGAGTAGGTAGTGTGGTGATATACAGATGCAAAAGCTTGTATAGGGAGGAGATGTGGGTGGAAGGCCAACGTGGAAGTAACTTAGAGCTGCATTCTATCAAAAGGCCACCAGGGGGCGACCATCTCTATACAAGTCAATGGAGAATTCACCAACTTCTCACTTGATTTCTAACCTCAGTAAACGTTTTCAAAATGTGTTTATGGTCTCAATCGCTAGTTTAAAGCCTTCTTCAATGCAGTATGATGTTCATTTGGGACATTTTGGCCTCCCTGATTTTATATGTGACGATAAAGCAGGGTATGCATTAGGGCGTGGCTACGTCCTGATTGACAGGTTGATTGCCCAATGCCCATATTTTTGTGTGAGAATAATGACAGGAGTAGGTAGTGTGGTGATATACAGATGCAAAAGCTTGTATAGGGAGGAGGATGTGGGTGGATGATTTACTTGAAGTGCCTGACTTTGACACAGTGTATTCGCATCATTGGTTTCTTCTACCCAGGTGGTCGTTCCCGAACTGTTACCATGTAATTTACTTGTCTAAACATAACCAGATCTTTTTCACAGAAACCTCCAAGACCCTCTCCTGGCAGAAGATTTTTTTAACCTTCCTGTTGTCGTAGAGAAAGGAAGGAAGAGAGGGAGGAAGGGAGGATGGAAGGAAGGAAGAAAGGATAGGAGGATTGAATGGAGGAATGAAGGAAGGAAGGAAAGAAAGAAGGAAGGAAGGAAAGAAAGGGGGAAGGAAGGAAGAAGCAAGGAAAGGAGGAAGGAAGGAAGGAAGGAACGGAGGGAGGAAGGAAAGAAAGAAAGGGTGAAGGAAGGAAGAAGGAAGGAAAGGAGGGAGGAAGGAAGGAAAGAAGGGAGGAAGGAAAGAGGGAAAGGAGGGAAGATGGAAGGAAAGGAGGAAGTAAAGGAGGAAGAAGGAAGGAAAGAAGGAAGGAAGGAAAGAAGGAAGGAAAGAAGGAGGGAATGGAGGAATGAAGGAAGGAAGGAAGGAAGGAAGGAAGGAAGGAGGAAGGAAAGAAAGAAAGGGTGAAGGAAGGAAAGGAGGGAGGAAAGAAAGAAAGGGTGAAGGAAGGCAGAAGGAAGGAAAGGAGGGAGGTGACACTTGGTAGGGGGCGGGGCTTCAGCGAACTCGGAGGCCACGCCCACATAGTTTGGGAGCAGAGAAAGAGGCTGATTTTTACACAACTTTGAAGCCTTATTTCATATATTTGGTGATTTTTTTTAATCATTGAAATTTGGCAGGGTGGTTAACAACACACTTTTCTGTGGTATGTCAAACTCAGAACACATATTTATTCTTACTTTACACGGACTTTAACCTTCCTGTCGTCCTCCCGGGTCAAATTGACCCGTCTGTTTTGATTGTTCCTTCCTTCCTTCCTTCCTTCCTTCTGTGCTTCCTCTTTCTTTCTTTCTTTCTTTCTTTCCTCTTTCTTCCTTCCTTCTTTCCTTCCTTACTTCTTTCCTCCATCCTTCCTTCCTTCCTTCTTTCCTCTGTCCTTACTTCCTCCCTCCCTCCTACCTTCTTTCCTTCCTTACTTCTTTCCTCCGTCCTTCCTTCCTTCCTTCTTTCCTGTCCTTCTTTCCTTCCTTCCTTCCTTCCTCCCTCCCTCCTACCTTCTTTCCCTCCCTCCCTCCCTCCCTCCCTCCTACCTTCCTTCCTTACTTACTTCTTTCCTCCATCCTTCCTTCCTCCCTTCCTTCCTTCCTTCCGTCCTCCATCCCCCTTTCTTCCTTCTGTCGTTCCTTCCTTTCTCTCTCCTTCCTTCCTTCCTTCCCTTCCTCCCTCCCTGCCTTCTTTCCTTTACTCCCTTCCTCCCTTCCTTCCTTGACTCGAACACAACAGGAGGGTTAAAAACTGGCAACTTCTAACTCAACATCACATATCTCACAGGTACTCTCTCACCTGGTCTACCCCTGTATCTATGGTAACCAGGCACTCACTAGCCAATAAAGTAAAGTAAGACTAATTCCCTTGTGTGGTGGTGAGATGAAACATTTTGGCGACTCTATACAAAAAGCCTTTACCAGTTAACCCTTAAACAGACCTTATTAGTTATGTCATTTGCACCTAAAGGAAGGAAGGAAGGAAGGGAAGAAGGAAGGAAAGGAGGAAGGAAGGGAAGCAAGGAAGGAAGAAGGAAGGAAAGGAAGGAAGGAGGGAGGAAGGAAGGAAGGAAGGAAGGTAGGAAGGAAAGAAGGGAAGAAGGAAGGAAAGGAGGAAGGAAGGGAAGGAAGGGAGGAAGAAGGAAGGAAAGGAAGGAGAGAGGACAGGGAGGAGGGAGGAAGAAGGAAGGAAAGGAGGGAGGAAGAAGGAAGGAAAGGAGGGAGGAAGGAGGAAGGAAGGAAGGAAGAAAGAAAGGAAGGACAGATGAAGGAAGGGAGAAAGGAAGGACAGATGAAGGAAGGAAGAAAGGACAGAAGGAGGGAACATTTACCCTAACAGCTGAACTTAGATCTGAGGAAGGAAGGAAGGAAGTAGGGAGGAAGGACAGAAGGACAGATGAAGGAAGGAAGGAAGGAAGGAAGGACAGATGAAGGAAGGAAGGAAGGACAGAGGAAGGACCCGGGAGGACAACAGGAAGTTTAAAGAGTCTGTATCTCCTGGTGCCACGTTGTCTGTTTAAGGGTTAATAGGGTTGTTATTATTCTGAAATGAAGCCATACCCCTGTTACCCAAATTTGATGTACATAAATTAATAAAGATCCATTCTGAAAGTGACCTGGGGCTAATTACATCCATCCCAACCTGAGCCAAAGGACAGTGGAGCAATTAAGTCTGACCCAATTACACCAAAACTGTTGTGAATAAGAGAGATAAATGATGAAGCTGTAAGAAGAGACGAAGATTATCTAAAGCTCAACCTGCTGCCGGGCAACCTTCACCATCTGTCATCAGTAAATGATCGCTTGCCGTACCGTGATGATAAGTGAATGATATTATTAATTAGACCGTTAGTTTAATATCATTTAATATCAAATAAGGAAATTAAATAAAGTAGATTTCAGTTTTAAAGTATTGTTTACAGCGGAGGTGTCAAACTCAGGGGGCCAACTTGATCTCATGTGGGCTGGATCATTAAAAAGATGGAGGGAAGGAAGGAAGGAAGGAAGGAAATAAGAAGGGAAGGAAGGAAAGACAGACAGAAGGAAGGAAGGGAGAAAGGAAGAAAGGAAGGAAGGACTGATGGAAAGATGGACAGAAGGAAGAATGGAAGGAAGGAAGGAAGGACAGAAAGAAGGAAGGAAGGACTGATGGAAGGAAGGAAGGATGGACAGAAAGAAGGAAGGAAGGACTGATGGAAGGAAGGAAGGATGGACAGAAGGAAGAAAGGAAGGAAGGACAGAAGGAAGGAAGGAAAAGAACACAGAAAGGAAAGTGGGCCGGATCGCACCCCTCGGCGGGTCGTATCTGGCCCTCCGTCTTTCCTCCCTTCTTTCTTTCCTTTCCTTTCCTTCTTCCTTCCTTCCTCCCTTCTTTCCTCCCTCCCTTCCTTCCCTCCTTCCTCCATCCTCCTTCTATCCTTCCTTCCTCCCTCCCTTCCATCCTTCCTTCCTCCCTCCTTTCCTTCCTTCCTCCCTTCTTCCCTCCTTTCCTCCCTCCCTTCCTTCCCTCCTCCCTTCCATCCCTTCCATCCTCCCTTCCTTCCCTACTTCCCCTCCTTCCTTCTTCCCTCCTTTCCTCCATCCTCCCTTCCATCCTTCCTTCCTCCCTTCCTCCCTCCCTCCTTTCCATCCTTCCTTCCTCCCTCCCTTCCTTCTTTCTCCTTCCTTCCCTCCTCCCTTCGATCCTTCCTCCCTTCCATACTTTCTTCTTTCCTTTCCTCCCTTCCTTTCCTAGAAAAAAAAAAGACTAGAAAAGCTCTATATAAGTACCGTCCATTTACCTTCTACAGATAAAGCTACGAGCCCACCACATGCTCTGAAGTACTCGTCTGTATTATTTATTTATTTATCTGATTTCGGGGTCTGTGCCCTTGTGTGTGTGAATGTTCGCGTCTGCTGTCCATCTACATTTCAGTCACACTGCAGGATGTAGATTGAAGCCCCGAGGGCCGAAATACCTGAGATGGAAAGTCAACAGCGGTGTTGCAGCATACCAATGTCAAGTGACCGAATGCAAACATCCACCGTACCTGGTTCTGTATGACGGACATGGAGAAGTCTGGCAGGAAGTGAATTTAGAAGATAATTAATTATGAGATGCAGCATTACTTTATTCAACCGTAACCCTAATCCTGCCTTCCTCCTTTCCTCCTTTCCTTCCTCCCTCCTTTCGTTCCTTCCTCCCTCCCTCCTTCCTACCTTCCATCCTTCCTTCCTCCCTTTGTTTTTCTTCCCTTCCTTCCTCCCTCCCTTCATTCTTCTTCCCTTCCTTCCTCCCTCCTTTCCTTCGTTCTTCTTCTCTTCCTTTCTCCCTCCTTCTTCCCTTCCTACCTCCCTCCTTTCCTTCCTTCCTTCCTTCATCCTTCCTTCCTCCCTTTGTTCTTCTTCCCTTCCTTCCTCCCTCCTTTCCTTCCTTCCTTCCCTCCTACCTTCTTTCTCCCCTTCCTTCCTCCCTCCTTTCCTTCTTTCTTCTTCTCTTCCTTCCTTCCCTCCCTCCTTCCTTCCTTCATTCCTACCTTCCTCCCTTCCTTCTTTCCTCTGTCCTTCCTTCCTCCCTTCCTCTTTTCCTTTTTCTCTCCCTCCCTCCTACCTTCCTTCCTTCTTTCTCTTCCTTTCCTCCTTTCCTTCCTTCTTTGACGGACATGGAGAGGTCTGGCAGGAAGTGAGTTTAGAAGATAATTAATTATGAGATGCAGCATTACTTTATTCAACCGTAACCCTAATCCTACCTTCCTCCTTTCCTTTCCTCCCTCCCTTCCTTCCTCCCTCCTTCCTACCTTCCATCCTTCCTTCCTCCCTTCGTTCTTCTTCCCTTTCTTCCTCCCTCCCTACCTCCTACCTTCCTTCTTTCTTTCTTTCTCTTCCTTTCCTCCTTTCCTTCCTTCCTTCCTTTATCCCTTTGTTCTTGTTCCCTTCCTTCCTCCCTCCTTTCCTTCTTGCTTCTTCTCTTCCCTCCCTCCCTCCTTCCTTCCTTCCTTCCTTCATTCCTACCTTCCTCCCTTCCTTCTTTCCTCTGTCCTTCCTTCCTCCCTTCCTTTTCCTTTATCTCTCTCTCCCTCCCTCCTCCCTCCCTCCTACCTTCCTTCCTTCCTTCCTCCTTTCCTTCCTCCCTCCCTTCCATCCGTCCTTCCTCCCTTCGCTCTTCTTCCCTTCCTTCCTCCCTCCTTTCCTTTCTTCTTCTCTTCCTTTCTCCCTCCTTCTTCCCTTCCTTCCTCCCTCCTTTCCTTCCTTCCTAATCATCTTTTTTTTTATTGTTGTTTTTTCTTCCTTCTTTATCTTTTCTTTCGATGGTATTGCCAACACTGTCAACACTGAAATTTGATGTGTAAACTGATTATTTATTTATTAATTTATTTTTCATTCCCTCGGTGGATTTACTTTTTTTTAATACTTTATTCAAGATAAATGACTAACCGTAACCCTAATCCTGCCAAAACTGGTAAATAAAATATTAAATGATAAATTTCTGTATTTCATATCTTAATATTACATAATTAAAGTGGCAGTGAGAGGTTTATATCATGTGAAGAAGTGATGCCAATGCCTACCTTTTAGTATTTATGATGCCACATTTTTTACACTGTCACTGCCAATGTTTGAACACCCTGAAGCGCTGTCTCCTTAAAAAAAAAAAAAAATCATATTTATATACAAATATATTGCAACAGAAAATGCATTATACAGCAAATGTAATACTGGCTGAATCATGTTTTTTCCCCCAACATGAGAAAAATGTTGTTAACGTATTTGGAAATTATTTCTTTCGAATTAAGAGGCGGGGAGTTCTGGTCCTCTGAAATGAGGCCAACGGGGAAGTAACTTAGAACTGCATTCTATCAAAAGGCCACCAGGGGGCGACCGTCTCTATACAAGTCAATGGAGAATTCACCAACTTCTCACTTGATTTCTAACCTCAGTAAACGTTTTCAAAATGTGTTTATGGTCTCAATCGCTAGTTTAAAGCCTTCTTCAATGCAGTATGATGTTCATTTGGGACATTTTGGCCAAAACAGACGGGGTCAATTTGACCCAGGAGGACGACGACAGGAAGGTTAATTCATTCATCTGATACCTCCTCCTCCGATGATGACGTCTACATGAGTTCCTCGCAGAGCGCCTGAGGCCGCTGTGATTAACATACGCTGTAAAATGTGAGAGTGCACAGATTATTTGGTCCTTGACAAAGTTTCAGACTCCTGTGTATTTCTCCGCAGGCATCACGCCAGGCAAATGTCAACTCATGACAGACAAAAGGCGAGCTATTATTTCTTTGAAGCATGAAAAGACTGTCTTTCAGAGATATTGCCAAAAAACTTAAATTACCTTTGAGCGCTGTGGCTTACACTATCAGGCATCTAGATACTGGCAAGAAGTGAAAAAGGTCTAGCAGAGCCTCGACTGACAACAAAATCAGACAAGCTTGTCTTGTGGAACAGAAAGCCGACTGTATCACACCGCAGCGCTGAATAGGAGTCAACAAAACATATCGGGACCATTTCAGAGAGAGAGAGAGAGAGAGAGCGAGTCTGTTGAGATACCTGATCAGAAAACTTTATTAAGATGATGTTAAGGATTATTTAGAGCAGAGGAGTCAAACTCATTTTCATTCAAGGGCCACATTCAGCCCAATTTGATCTGATGTGGGCCGGATCATTAAAAAGATGGAAGGAAGGAGGGAAGGAAGGAAGGAAGGAAAGGAGGAAGGAGGGAAAGCTGGAAGGAAGGAAAGGAGGAGGGTAGGATGGAAGGAAGGAAGGAAGGAAGGAAGGAAGGGAGGAAGGGAGGAAGAAAAGGAAGGGAGGGCAGAGTAAAGAAGGAAGGCAGGAAGGAAGGCAGGAAGGAAGGAAGGAAGGAAGGAAGGAAGGAAGGAAGGAAGGAAGGAAGGAAGGAAGGAAGGAAGGAAGGAAGGAACAGTCAAAACAGATGGGGTCAATTTGACCCGGGAGGACGACACAAAGGTTAATTGGACCACATTCAGCCCAATTTGATCTGATGTAGGCCGATTCATTAAAAAGATGGAAGGAAGGAAGGAAAAGAAGACTGGAAGAAAGACAGATGAATGGACAAAAGACAAGAAAAGAAGGAAGGAAGGAAGGAAGGAAGGAAGGAAGGAAGGAAGTAGAAAAAGAAGACAAGACGGACACTTCTTTCCTCTGTCATTCCTTCTTCCCTTCCTCTTTTCCTCTCTCTCTCCCTCCCTCCTCCCTTCTTTCCTCCCTCCCTTCCTTCTTTCCTTCCTTCCTTTCCTCCCTTCCCTTCCTCCCTTCCATCCTTCCTTCTTTCCTTTCCTCCCTCCATTCCATCCTTCCTTCGTTCTTCTTCCCTTCCTGACTAAAGGACAACAGGAGGGTTAATCATCTTTTTTTTTTATTGTTGTTTTTTTTTAAACTTTTCTCTTTGCTCTCCTCTGAGTCAGGTCCAGTTTCAGGTTCGGCCTCCTCTTCTGTTTTATGTTCAAATGCAGCTCAAAAACAAGCTTAGTAGAGTCATTTATTTATAAGGTCCCCATCTCCATCCGAGCCCCATCTAACTTACTGTGAAGCCAGTTGACCATTATATGTGGAGCACAGTCAGACCTTGCCTCAATCTGATTGACTAAAACATAAAAAACATAATTACAAATGTAATAGAAAACAGCAGAGGAGTGTTGTTTCACTCTCTACACCAACTAAAGAAGAAGAATATGTTATACATCAATGAAAATGTGATTGGCAAAAATTAATAAAAGACACACGTGGGAATAATACATTTTGTTTTCTTTGTTAGAATATATTTCGGTGAGTCCTGGCTTCCTTTGGTCTCCAAGAGAAAAACGCCTCTGGCTACAATTTGGTGCGAGATATGAATTAAAACCCCCACATTTTAAAAACACTGTGTGGAAAAGTCTTAAAGTCTGTGTAAAGTAAGAATAAATATGTGTTCTGAGTTTGACATACCACAGAAAAGTGTGTTGTTAACCACCCTGCCAAATTTGAATGATTAAAAAAATCACCAAATATATGAAATTAGGCTTCAAAGTTTTGTAAAAATCAGCCTCTTTCTCTGCTCCCAAACGCTGTGGGAGTGCCCGTCGAGTCCGCTGAAGCCCCGCCCCCTACCAAGTGTCACCTGTCAATCAAAGTCACCGCCTCTACCAGAAACATGGACGCTACATCTGAGAGCTTTCTGCTGCTAGCTCAGCTGCTAGCTCGGCGGCTAACTCAGCTGCTAGCTCGGTGGCTAACTCAGCTGCTAGCTCGGTGGCTAACTCAGCTAACTGGCTAACTGTAGACTGTAGTAGTAGTAGTGTGTGCTGGATGTATTTATACCTCTACAGCAGCAGGGGCGGGTTTATGCTAATCACTAAATCCTGAACACAGAAATCTTGAAACAGTTTGTGAAGCCTAGCTCCACAATTCAAATCTAAATGGTTGAAATGCTTTTTACACCTTTTTTAGAAATACATTTATGACCTATTTAATGTGTTTAATGTGTGTTTAAGCTTTGACCTAGAAGAATAGCAGACCTCTAGTCCTTTGTGTGTTTGTTCTAGACATGTGTCGAGGGAATAAAGCAGCCTAAATACAGTGGCCTATAAATACAGTGACCTATGAATACAGTGCACTATATAATAAATAAGGAGGCATTGTGGACGTAGCCACAGTTAAACAGTCTGCTCACACATTCACATTTCCATTGAAAGGCCTTTATCAAGTTTATATTAGAAAATCAAGTCGTCTTCTTTCATCATTCACATGCGAGCACATCATTTGTTCTCATGGAAACACAGGTTCTGCCTTTTTCAATATGTAAAATAATACAGAAATGCACCGAATACACTCAAGTGCACCTTCTAAATCATTTTACACACACTTGAATGAATCAGTGTGCAGCCACAGACAGAAGGGAATAAAATGCAAATGTTCAAATGAGTGGCTCAGGCACCTCAATCTGTTTTAACTTGCTCTCACATAGACCCATTTGGTGTGGATCAATCATGTTAATTATTTATTATCAGTCTGATTACATTGATCAGGGCATTAGATCAGCCCCCATATGGCTTTTACTGCTTGTGATTCTTATTTTCTTTCTTATTCCTCTAACAGCATATTAATACTTGTTCTGCTCTCATGTTGTATATACCTGTCATCATATTATCACTCTGAGCTGCAGGTCAAAGCTTGTCAAATGAAAAGCAGCAGCATAAAAACCTGCTTACATACAAAATGGTTGTATTTGATGCACTTGGATCATTGTAGTGTGAGACCAGATAAATCGAAGGACAGCGCTCAGGAACGACTACAGCTCAGGTGGTAGAGGAAGTTGGCCATCGATTTTAGGGTTGGTGGACTGATTATATTACCTGTTTATAATAATGTCCACGTGATCTTTCTGTCATACACACAGACTCTCTCTCTCACACACACACACACACACACACACACAGACAGACAGACAGACAGACAGACAGACAGACAGTGTTGCAGCAGTGGGCCAGTAGGATTGAGGCGGTTGAATGGAAATGACTTCACTGGGTCCTGCTGTTACCCAGGGTCCTTTGGGTTGCACCAGCATACCCTGCGGCAGAAGAGTTAATGGGATAGCAGCAGGACTGCTGATCAAGCACACTGGTGACACACACTACGAGACACACACACACACACACACACACACACACAGAGAGAGAGAGAGAGAGACACACACATTGGCACAGCTACAGCAGCATATTCAGACACACAATGACACAGAAAAACTCATATAGCCATCATCATTAGAGAGAGACAGACACAAAAGAGAAAGAAACACACACACACACACACACACTCTCACATACATACACACACACACACACACACCAGAGGTGGAAAGAGTACGGAAATATTTGACTCAAGTAAAAGTACCACTACTTTGAAGAAATTTTACTTGAGTACAAGTAAAAGTACTGGTCTAAAAATATACTCAAGTAAAAGTAAAAAGTAGCTTGTTAAAAAAATACTTTTGAGTAAAAGTTACTTAGTTACTTTTATAACGGGGGTGAGGGTGGGGGGGCGGCTGTAGGACAAAGTGATGGCTCATAAATCTCTAACTAGTTGTTTTAATTAAAGATAAAGGTATACATTTACAAATTCAGCTTCAATGACAAAATATGTTGACACACAACATTTAAAACATTTATGGAGATATGTGTCATTTTAGTCAAGACCATCCCATAAAACATTTTCAAATCACACAACCATTAAATTGAAGGTGGCATAATTGTGGATTCTGTAAACCCGGAGCGATTTTAGACTTTTTTGGGGGATTTTCTTACACCCCTAAATTTGATCTCAGCACCCCTAAAAATAAATGATAAACCCTCCATAGTCTCTAAATATTGTGTGGGAAACACTGAATGATTATTGGGAGTTTTTAAAAAGTGCAGGGCATTGAATGTCAAATTCTCATTAGGAGCTGAGCCCCTCTAAAGCTCTGATCCTAGTCCTACAATCACCCTGGTTTAAACCAACAGTCATACTGCATATCTATGAATCACTATGGGTAAAAGTCACAAGAGCAATAACTTTTCTTTACATTACCCAAAGAAGACCAAACTTTTAAGTACCCATGTTTAAAAGGCTGTGCCCCTGTGCAGCTTTCGCTTAAAGACGCTGTCCTTTTCACGTGAACGCATCATGCGCAATGCCTCGTCCTACACGAAGAGTGAGACAGATGACAGCACAACGTCTAATGGACATTTCTTTTAGAGTTTGTTGTGTTGTGTTAGAGTTTATATGTCGCTATGAGAGCTAGCTGCCAGGTGTAACAGGCTGCATGAATGTTAAGTCATTGTATCATGCTGGTTAATGATTCTGTACGATACTCTTTGCTTTAAAAAACATTCGGCCAACATTTTTTACTCAGTAACGGATGTGATTTAAAGTGTAGCGAAGTACAATACTTCACACAAAACATACTTAAGTAAAAGTAAAAGTACAGATTTTTAAAACTACTTTAAAAAGTACAAATACACAGAAAAGCTACTCAATTACAGTAACGTGAGTAAATGTAATTCGTTACTTTCCACCTCTGACACACACACACACACACACTCTCACATACACACACACACACACACACACACACACACACACACACACACACACACACACACACACACAGAGAGAGAGAGACAGACACAGACACACACACACATAGACACAAACTAAAACAATCCCACATCCCTCAGGACCTTCCAGGACAGGTCTGTCCCACAAGCTTCTGCCGCAGTAGTTTTACTACACACCAGAACACAGCGCTGGTATCAATGCACTTGACAAGCCTCAGCATTGGAAGATTGACACTATTATTGTAGCATCCAGAATTAATACCCAGACGGTGCAGTACTGTGAAGATAGATGGATATGTTACCAGCTCTTAGACCATGAATCAATGATGACCTCAACCATCCTGTCAAATACTGAAAAGAGAAAGTAAAAGCGGTTTGAACTTTGAGGAAACTTTGAACGTTTGGTCTTTTTTGTTGCAGTTTTGTGTGTGTGTGTGTGTGTGTGTGTGTGTGTGTGTGTGTGTGTGTGTGTGTGTGTGTGTGTGTGTGTGTGTGTGTGTGTCCCATCTTCTCTGCATGAGTGAGCAATTATGAGTGAGTAAATCCTGCTTTATGTTAATGAAAAGCAAGTTATAAAGCTTTTGAAATGGAAATGTCTTGTAGTAGAAAGGATAACTAGTTTTGCAGCTTTCAAAAGCACAAACACACACACACACACACACACACACATACTGAATATCAGCTAAAACGTGTGCAGTTCAAGCATAAATAAAAAGAGTTGGTGAGAGAAACAAGATGGTTTTTCCTAAGTGACAGACTTTAACTATGTCTGATGGTGCAACAGTCAGTCATCTACTTTGATTCCTCTTGTTGGAAACTAGAAATGCTTGTAATGAAACTTTATTTAAGTAAAAGATCTGAAAAATGTAATTTCCAGTCCAGTTGTCCTACTTTGAAAATCTTTAGCTTTGATGCTAAAGCTGTCATAATGTGAAAGGTAACGTAAGGGTTTTACAGTCTGGTCTGGTAATTTACATGAGAGTTACATGAGCAACACCAGATACTTTCTATTCTATTCTAATATATGAAATTAGGCTTCAAAGTTGTGTAAAAATCAGCCTCTTTCTCTGCTCCCAAACGCTGAAGTCCCGCCCCCTACCAAGTGTCACCTGTCAATCAAAGTCACCACCGCTACCAGATACATGGAGGTTACATCTGAGAGCTTTCTGCTGCTAGCTCGTCTGCTAGCTCGGCGGCTAACTCAGCTAAAAATCACCTAAAAATCAGCCTCTTTCTCTGCTCCCAAACGCTGTGGGAGTGCCCGCCAAGTTTGCTGAAGCCCCGCCCCCTACCAAGTGTCACCTGTCAATCAAAGTCACCACCTCTACCAGAAACATGGACGCTACGTCTGAGAGCTGTCTGCTGCTAACTCAGCTGCTAACTCAGCGGCTAGCTTGTTGGTTAGCTCGACGGCTAACTCAGCTAACTGGCTAACTGTAGACTGTAGTAGTAGTAGTGTGTGCTGAATGTATTTATACCTCTACAGCAGCAGAGGTGGGTTGATGCTAATCACCGCTGCGTTACGTAACGCCCGCCCACTAAATCTTGAACACAGAAATCTTTCCTTCCTTCCTTCCCTCCTTTCTTTCCTTCTCCCTCCTTTCCTTCCTTTTCTCCCTTACTTCCTCCTTTCCTTCCTTCTTCCTCCCTTCCTAACTTCCTTCCTTGACTTGAGGACAACAGGAGGGTTAAGGTAAAGACTTGGAAGGAGAGACTCTGTTGAACAGAAGAGCCTTAAGGGGGAAGAAGAGGAAATATTTCACTTTTACAAACCCACTACCCACTTACATATTTAGCCAACTTACATATTATCCATAAAGTTTCCATTATGCATGAAGTCACTGGGTGCAGCTGGATATGTTCAGACACCTCTGCCAGGTGCTACAGTGGAAATGACCTGTCTGTTTTGACTGTTCCTTCTTTCTTTCCTTCCTTCCTCCCTCCTACCTTCCTTCCCTCCCTCCTTCCTCCCTTCCTTCCCTGCCTCCCGGCTTTCCTTCCTTCCCTGCCTCCCTCCTACCTTCCTTCCTCCCTCCCTGCTTTCCTTCCTCCCTTCCCTCCCTGCTTTCCTTCCTCCCTTCCCTTCTTTCTCCCTTCCTTCCTTGCCTCCTTGCCTCCCTCCTTCCTTCCTTCTTTCCTTCCCTCCCTGCTTTTTCTTCCTTCCTTCTGTCCTTTCCTTCCTTCCTAACTTACTTCCTTGACTCGAGGACACCCCTGGCTGGATGAAACTACTTTCATGTGTCCATGCTAAATATGAGACCAGTATAGCTGCTTAGCTTAAGGTAAGGACTTGGAAGAAGAGGCTGTGTTGAACAGAAGAGTCTTAAGGGGAAGAAGAGGAAATATTTCACTTTTACAAACTTTGATCCACTATGGTGCAAGATATACATGACATGTAGCTCAATGAGCTCATTCAGAAAAATAAAAAACCCAACTATCTTCTATCCACTTACATATTTAGCCAACTTACATATTATCCATAAAGTTTCCATTATGCATGAAGTCACTGGGTGCAGCTGGATATGTTCAGACACCTCTGCCAGGTGCTACAGTGGAAATGAGCTGCTGCTTTTACAGCACAGAGTCTGTTCACACTTCAAAGGTTGGATATAACTCCTGAAAGAAATGCTTCATTATTGTGCAGTGGCATGTGTACACGATGCTGCTGCTGCTGCTGCTGCTTTATGGTTTTCTGGAACATTTGCACTCCTGCTTGACTATGTTGTGTCAGTGCTCTGTCACCAGTGGCTTATGTAAAGTATTGATTATGGAGTAAAAATGGTGGCTTGTGTGAAATAGAAGCTTCTGTGCTTTTTCAGTTTGGCTCAAGCAGAAGTTAGGAGACTCTGTATGTTAATATCCCCAATGAATGAATACTTAATCCCTTTTTCTCTGTTTCTTTGTGTATGCAGGAATATTCTTCATGTCTTTATGTTGTTGTTTTGTAAAATAAATGTAATACAGTTTGTTAATATACTTGTTTACCATACAATGATGTTTTGACTGTTCCTTCCTTCCTTCCTTTCCTTCCTCCCTTCCTTCTGTCCTTCTTTCCTCCCTCCCTCCCTCCTTCCTTCCTTCCCTGCCTCCTTCCTTCCTTCCTCCCTGCTTTCATTCCTTCCTTTCCTTCCTCCCTTCCTTCTGTCCTTCTTTCCTCCCTCCCTCCTTCCTTCCTTCCTTCCCTGCCTCCTTTCTTCCTTCCTTCCCTTCCTCCTACCTTCCTTCCTCCCTGCTTTCATTCCTTCCTTTCCTTCCTCCCTTCCTTCTGTCCTTCTTTCCTCCTTCCCTCCCTCCTTCCTTCCTTCCTTCCCTGCCTCCCTCCTTCCTTCCTCCCTTCCTCCCTCCCTTGACTCGAGGACAACAGGAGATTTAACAGCAATGACAGTTTCCATACTGTATGTATTCATATTTAATCAAATTGTAATGATGATGAAATTGACCCCGTATTATTCTTCTTTCCTCCTTTCCTTCCTTCCGTCTGTACTTCCTCCCTTCCTCCATTCTTCCTTCCTTCTTCCTTCCTTCCTTCCTTCCTCCTTTCCTTCCTTCCTTCTTTCCTCCCTCCCTCCTTCTCTTTCTTTCCTCTGTCCTTCTTTCATACCTTCCTTCCGTCTTTCCTTTCTTCCCTTTTTCCTTCCCTCCTTCCTTCCTCCCTCCTTTCCTTCCTTCTTCCTCCCTTATTCCCTCCTTCTTTCCTTTCCTTTCCTTTCCTTTTCTCCCTCCTTTCCTTCCTTCTTCCCTCCTTTCCTTCCTTCTTTCCTTTCCTTTGCTTTCCTCCCTTCCTCCCTCCTTTCCTTCATTCTTTCTTCCTTCCTTCCTTCCTTCCTTCCTTCCTTCACTCAAGGACAACAGGAGGGTTAACAGCAATGACAGTTTCCATACTGTATGTATTCATATATAATCAAATTATAATGATGATCAGTGTGAAGGCTAACATCCTCACAAGACAATTCAGACTCCAGATGAGGATGTTGCAGTCCGTGGTTAGCATCCTAAATATCCTTTTCCACCAGGACATTTATTTAATTGATCAATTAATTATATGGCTCTTTAATAAAAAATAATTATAAAACTGCGGGTTTTGTCTGAAACTCACATTTAAATATATTCAGTTTGCAGTGTTGTAAAAAAGAGATGAGCTGCAAAACTTCACATTACAAGAAGCTGGAAGAAGAACATTACATTAAAGATTAACCACTTATCCAAAATGTTGCACCTCATAACCAACGATCACATTTTATGGAAGTTTGGAAACCTGGATACTACAAGAGTTGTTAAACATATTAGCTGTTAGGGAGAGTAAAGCTGTTTTCTCCTGTAAGATGAATTGGTATCTATAGCTGTAAGGTTGCAGATTGTAACCGACTGAATATCCCTGAATATGTAAGCATGTAGGAGAACTTTAGATCAGTGTTTCCATGTTGGTACCATAGACAGTATAAAAGAAACGGACGTAACATCCGTGACGTCACCCATTGGTTTGTGGACTGCTGCTCGGAAGCCAATAGTTTCGAATCTAGGCAGCGCCATCTTGAAAATTGCAGGTGCATGCTGGGAAAAATAAAAACACCGATTCTACTTATATGGGCATGAGGCGGCGCCATGGGCGGAGCGGGGAGGTTGCTATGGTTGCGAGGGCTGGATCTCGAGGACATTGGTCAATCAACCTGTCAATCAGGACGTAGCCACGCCCTAATGCATACCCTGCTTTATCGTCACATATAAAATCAGGGAGGCCAAAATGTCCCAAATGAACATCATACTGCATTGAAGAAGGCTTTAAACTAGCGATTGAGACCATAAACACATTTTGAAAACGTTTACTGAGGTTAGAAATCAAGTGAGAAGTTGGTGAATTCTCCATTGACTTGTATAGAGACAGTCGCCCCCTGGTGGCCTTTTGATAGAATGCAGCTCTAAGTTACTTCCACGTTTGGCCTCATTTCAGAGGACCTGTGCTCCCCGCCTGGTCCACACTCACCAGACTTTACATAAATGGGTTTCATCATAGCTGTTCAACCAATCAAAAGCTTGTGAAACAAAGGCCACTGAACTATATTACTGATGACTAGTTTCCTTCCTCTCTCCTTCCTTCCTTCCTTCCTTCTCTCTTTCTTTCTTTCCTTCCTCTCTCCTTCCTTCCTTCCTTCATTCTCTTTCTTTCCTTCCTCTCTCCTTCCTTCCTTCCTTCCTTCATTCTCTTTCTTTCCTTCCTTCCTTCCTTCTCATTCCTTCCTTCCTTCATTCTCTCTCTTTCCTTCCTCTCTCTTTCCTCCTCCCTTCCTTCTTTCCCTCCCTCCTTCCTTCCTTCCTTCCTTCCTTCACAGTTTCATGAGAGCTATTGTAACAGAGAGAAACTCAATTACAAGACCGTGTTCAAATCCAAAAAGTTCCCCAGCCAAAGATCGGCTTCTCAAAGTCGCTTGAAGGTATGCGACATTGAAAATATGACACAGATCAACTGTTCCACCTCCTACATCCAGTCATGCTCTGAATGCACATCACACTCCTCAGTCATACCTGTCAGCCCCACCTCAACCGCATCCTCTGCCATCCACTAATGTCATTACATACTGTTCAGGTTCACGTCTAATCACATTATATCCTGTGTCTCATGCTGTCACAGGGGTGGGGGGGGGGGGGGGGTACGTGGGGGTACATGGGACCTGGCAGGCGTACTTAAACATGGGACATGTGCAAAGGCAGATTAAGGCAGTGATTCAAAAAAAAAAAAAAAAAAAAAAATCCCGCTGATCATGTAGCAATTAGTAATTCACAAGCTGTTTCTTCAATTTGTCATGAAGCACTTTGCCGTGGGAGAGAGTCGCTCGGAGACAGCTTTGAATAGCAGCGATGTTTCAACAAAACCAAATCACCAGTCACAAGAAGAGCTGCGTGTCTGCAGCTGGCTCGCTGAAGACTTTTTGATGCATGTTTTTGTTTTTTTTACGAGTTAAAGTTAAAGTGTGGATTTCAAGCCTTTAATGAGGTGTTGCTTTGATGAGAGTTTCTGAATTCATGCTTAATTTGTTGCATCACCTGGGGAAATGAATCTCCTGTCTAAAAGCTGTATTCAGATACAAATTGGTAATCCATATAAATCTAAAATATACATCCAAAAAATGTGTATTATTATTATTATTATTATTATTATCCTTCCTTCTTCCTCCCTTCCTTCTGTCATCCCTCCTTTCCTTCCTTCTTCCTCCCTTCCTTCCGTCCTCTATCCTTTCTTTCCTTCCTTCCTTCTTCCTCCTTTCCTTCCTTCTTCCTACCTTCCGTCCTCAAACCTTTCCTTCCTTCTGTCCTCCCTCCTTTCCTTCCTTCCTTCTTCCTCCCTTCCTTCCGTCCTCCCTCCTTTCCTTCCTTCCGTCCTCTATCCTTTCCTTCCTTCTGTCCTCCCTCCTTTCCTTCCTTCTTCCTCCCTTCCTTCCGTCCTCTATCCTTTCCTTCCTTCTGTCCTCCCTCCTTTCCTTCCCTTCCTTCCTTCCGTCCTCCTCCTTTTCTCCCTTCCTTCCGTCCTCCTCCTTTCCTCCCTTCCTTCCTTCTTCCTCCCTTCCTTCCGTCCTCTATCCTTTCCTTCCTTCTGCCTCCCTTCCTTCCGTCCTCTATCCTTTCCTTCCTTCTTCCTCCCTTCCTTCTGTCCTCCCTCCTTTCCTTCCTTCTTCCTCCCTCCCTTCCGTCCTCTATCCTTTCCTTCCTTCTGTCCTCCCTCCTTTCCTTCCTTCCTTCTTCCTCCCTTCCTTCCATCCTCCCTCCTTTCCTTCCTTCCGTCCTCCCTCCTTTCCTTCCTTCTTCCTCCCTTCCTTCTGTCCTCCCTCTCTTCCTTCCTTCTTCCTCCCTTCCTTCCGTCCTCTATCCTTTCCTTCCTTCTGCCTCCCTTCCTTCCGTCCTCCCTCCCTTCCTTCCTTCTGCCTCCCTTCCTTCTGTCCTCCCTCCTTTCCTTCCTTCTTCCTCCCTTCCTTCTGTCCTCCCTCCTTTCCTTCCTTCTTCCTCCCTTCCTTCCGTCCTCTATCCTTTCCTTCCTTCTTCCTCATGTTGTTTGGATGTGTATAATCCAGGGATGTCAAACATGCGGCCCGTGGGCCAGATCCGGCCCGCAGAGGGGTCCAATCTGGCCCACAGGCCGCATGTTTGACACCCCTAGTTTAGACCATGCTTCACCACAATGCCTAATATAATGTTCAGCTGCAATTATACTACAATGGTTGTAATGCAGGGGTGTCAAACATGCGGTCCGTGGGCCAGATCCGGCCCGCAGAGGGGTCCAATCCGGCCCACTTTCGTTATTCCTCTTTTCCTTACATCTTCCCTTCCTTCTTTCCTTCTATCTGTCCTTTCTTCCTTCCTTCTTTCCTGTCTTCTTTTTCTTCCGTCTTTCCTTCCTTCAGGTCTTATTTTCCTTCCTTCTTGTCTTCTCTTCTCTTCCTTCCATCTGTCCTTCCTCCCTCCCTTCCTTCCATCTGTCCTTCTTCCCTTCCTTTCATCTGTCCTTCCTTCCTTCCTTTCATCTGTCCTTCCTCCCTTCCTTCCTTCCATCTGTCCTTCTTCCCTCCCTTCCTTCCTTCCCATGGTATAATCTGAATAACAAATACAATCTTATCTTTTCTTTTTCTTATCTTATCAAAAGAGAATATGGAGAACATAACAGAACAGACAGGTATGGAAGTCCCTGAGAGGCCGATGCATGAATCATATATCTGTTCACACTTCTGAATTGAATCTGTTAGATCAGGGGTGTCAAACATGCGGCCCACCGTGAGGTTCAATCCGGCCCAGTTTCCTTCTTCCTCTTTTCCTTCCTTCCTACCTTTCTTCCTCCCTATCTTCTTTTCTTTTCTTCCTTCCATCTGTCCTTCCTTCTTCCCTTCCTTCCTTCCATCTGTCCTTCTTCCCTTCCTTCCTCCCCTCTGTCCTTCTTCCCTTCCTTCCTCCCCTCTGTCCTTCCTACCTTTCTTTATCCCCTCTGTCCTATCTTCTTTTGCTTCCTTCCTTCCTTCCATCTGTCTTCCCTTCCTTCCTTGCTCCCTTCCTTGCTTCCTTCCTTCCTCCACCCTTCCTTCTTTCCTCCTTTCCTTCCTTCCTCCCTCCCTCCCTTCCTTATTTCCTCCCTCCCTCCCTTCCTTCGTCCTCCCTTCCTCCCTCCCTCCTTTAATTCCTTATTCCTCCCTTCCTCCTTCCTTCCTTATTCCTCCCTTCCTCCCTCCCTCCTTTCCTTCCTCCCTCCCTCCTTTCCTTCCTTCGTCCTCCCTCCCTCCCTCCCTCCGTCCTTTCCTTCGTTCTTCCTCCCTTCCTCCCTCCCTCCTTCCTTTCCTTCCTTCCTTCTTCTTCCCTTCCTGAGTTTGACACCTCTGTGTTAGATCGATCTGTTACTATGAGCTGAAACTACCCAGAATCTGTTGGTGAGTAAGAGCTGAATGCTCCCACAGCAGCTTGGTACTGTGGGAGTTGTGAAGGACAAGTGTTTAAAAGAAGAGTCAGAGGCCAAGGTATCTTAACTTTTACTCGATAGTCTGGGTCAAAACACTGACTCCCACTCTTCCCACTGTAGCTCTGGTTTGACCCTCTCTGTCTGGTAAACTCCAACTTCTTCCAAACCCCAAACATCCAGTTTTTTTTGTGGGTTTTTTTTCTTCTGCCTGGTGACCCCTGAAGAAATCTGGGTCATTTTCTCAGACTTTTACAAACCTCCACAAGAACCACAGAAAATATGACTGTTTTCAGAAGCTGGTAAAATATCCCATATTACAGTTAACCCTCCTGTCGTCCTCCCGGGTCAAATTGACCCCATCTCTTTTGACTATTCCTTCCTTCCTTCCTTCCTTCCTTCCTTCCTTCCTTCCTTCCTTCCTTCCTTCCTTCCTTCCTCTTTCTTTAATTTTTCCTTTGTTCTTCCCTTCCTTCCCTCTTTCTTTGCTCCCTCCTCCTTCCATACATTTCTTTCCTTCCTTCCTTCCTTCCTTCCTTCTTTTCTTCCTTCTTCATTTCATCCTTCCTTCCTTCTTCATTTCATCCTTCGTTCTTCATTTCATCCTTCCTTCCTTCCTTCTTCCTCTTTCTTTATTTTTTCTTTGTTCTTCCCCTCCTTCCCTTTTTCTTTGGTCTCTCCTCCTTCCATACTTCTTTCTTTCCTTCCTTCCTTCCTTCCTTCCTCCTTTCCTTCCTTTCTTCCTTCCTCATTCCATCCTTCCTTCTTCATTTCATCCTTCGTTCGTTCCTTCCTCATTCTGTCTGTCCTTCCTTCCTCCTTTCCTTCCTTTCTTCCTTCCTCTCCTTACTTCTTTCCTCTTTTCCTCCCTCCCTCCCTCCTTACTCCTTTCCTTCCTTTCTTCCCTCCTCCTCCTTCCTTCCTTCCTTCCTTTCTTCCCTCCTCCTGTCCTTCCTTCTCTCTTTCCTTCCTTCCTTCCTTGACCTGAGGACAACAGGAGGGTTAAACTAAAATAATTCGAGTGTCCCTTTAAGCCATTAGCTACGATACAATGACTGAGTTTGTGTTTGTTCCTTCCACAGAAGAGATTTATCAACAGTTGGTGCAAATGCTGTCCCCGTCCATTTTTCAGTTCATTTGTAAATCCATTATGTGATTCCCTATCTCTTCCTGTGGGACCAGGGGAATTGAAGCAACGCCGGACAATATGAGACAGGAATGAATGTGTGAAGTGATACGGGCCGTGATGACAGAAGGTGAGAACAGAGGAGTGGAGAAGGAGTAATAGTTTGTCACTCCAGCCCTGCGTGATAGATGCTTTCATACTGTTTGCGTTCATTTTTTTTTTTGGGCTAATGACGATGGGGACTGAGAGCTGTGAAGGGATTTAGATGTTTCAGGTCTTGCAGCGACAGTTCGTGCAACACCATGCATACAGAATTTAGGAAAATAAGACTTTCTCTCTCGCATCAATATGAGCTGTCAAATGTAAGATTTCTCTCATATTGCAAACCAACTTCTTTTTTTTTTTTTTCCTTTTCTTGAATTGATTGAATTTCACCCAACAAAGCTTGGATCCAAATGTCAGGACTCATTTAAATCAGCACTAAGCGATCGCACTTCTCTTTCAGACCAGTTATGTCATGTGTTGTAGATTTGACAGTGGCCGAATGGAAGAGCCTGCTTTAAATATTACATTACATATTGTACTTTAGAAGAGCTGGTATTAATTAGAGCAGGGGTCTCCAAAGTTTTCCAGGCCAAGGACCCCCAAACTGATGGAGAGATAGAGCGGGGACCCCCTACTTATATATATATATTGTATAAAATTGTGTTTTATATTAAACTGGTCCTATACTATAGTGCCACCATGTATAAATGTGCCTTGTTATTGTGCATTCAATACTAAGATATTCAAATAAAACCATCAGACATCCCAACCTGCAAAAAGTCATGTCAGGGAGGTCCGTTCCGGGGGGGGGGCTGTCGGTCCGGGTGGGGTGGGGGTGCGATCGGTCTACAAAGCGGCAACACAGAGCTATAAGGACGCTTTGCTCTCACACGCGCTGCATTTATACACACACACACACACACACACACACACACACACACACACACACACACACACACACACACACACACACACACACACACACACACACACACACACACGCGCGCGCTGTCACTCTCTAGTTCGCGCTCTTGCTCGCTCCAGATTCCAGGAGACTGGATCTCATTTGCAGGTGTCAGAGAGCAGCTATAATTTCCAGTAGAGTGCAAGGTACGGCCTCGTGATTGGCACAGCAGCGATAGGGGGCGGGTCCTCCTCCTTGGGGGGCACAGGTGTTGTGAATGAACCGGTGCCCAGCTTGAAAAAGCTCCTGTGTGACGCTGAATGTTTGCATTGCTGACTGAAAGACGTCTCCTGCCTCCATTTATCTGTTAAAGACATGTTGTGTTTGTATTTAAAGATATTTCAATTTATGGAAAAAGTTGCAAGGGGGAATATAAAAAAATGTCTAATCAACCAAAACTTTTGCGACCCCCCTGCAGTACCTCCACGGACCCCCTGTTGAAGACCTCTGAATTAGAGAGTAAAATATCCAGAAACTGTAACACAAGATATTTTGATGCTTTATACTTTTAACATTGATGATCTAAAATCACCTGCAGTGGGATTGGATTAATAAATGGCGGCGTGTTGATGAGGTGAACAAGTCTGACATCATCGTCTTCAAGAGCATATTGTATTAGAACATGTTTCCGCTGTGCTGTGCTTCCAAGGTAACTTGCACCTCAGCAGGTGATGTGTTTTAATTTACCACCTTCTGAAACCTCACACTGCAGTGAGAGAGCTTTAGCAGACGAAAGGGAGAAATTTGCCATTCTCAAATCAGAGAGACAAATGTGCTGATCGGCTGTTATCTTTGGAAACCTGAGAATAAAACTGGGAAAAGTTGTAGGAGAGAGAAGCAAATGATTAAAGATACAGTGTGTGGAATATAGTGGCATCTAGAAGACTAGGCCTGGCAGAAATAGAATATAATACAGTATGTTTTAATTAGTGTTTCATCCTGTGACAATATGAATCATTGTGTTTTTGTTACCTTAGACTCTCTCCTTTATACCCAAATATGAAGCAGGTCCTCTTTCCACGGAGCTCGCCATGTTTCAGAGAAGACACTCACTCTTTACGTTTTTCACGAGTTTCTTGGCCATCGTAAGCAGTGTTGGGAAAGTTCACTTTCTACATGAACTAGTACAAAGTTCAGTTCACAATTTTTGAAATGAACTAGTTCAGTTCATAATTCAGAATTTTGAACTAAGCTCACAGTTCCAAACTTTTTTTCAGTATGTTGCTGTGAGTTTTTATTTCTCAAAATGATTGCCACAGCTCATATTGAACCACAGACAGCAATTATTTTATCAGTTTTAACCAGGCGGGGAGCTCCGGTCCTCTTAAATGAGGCCAACGCGGAAGTAACTTAGAGCTGCATTCTATCAAAAGGCCACCAGGGGGAGACCGTCTCTATACAAGTCAATGGAGAATTCACCAACTTCTCACTTGATTTCTAACCTCAGTAAACGTTTTCAAAATGTGTTTATGGTCTCAATCGCTAGTTTAAAGCCTTCTTCAATGCAGTATGATGTTCATTTGGGACATTTTGGCCTCCCTGATTTTATATTTGATGATAAAGCAGGGTATGCGTGTTTTTATTTTTCCCAGCATGCACCTGAAATGTTCAAGATTGTGCTGCCTAGATTCGAAACTATTGGCTTCCGAGCAGCAGTCCACAAACCAATGGGTGACGTCACGGATGTTACGTCCATTTCTTTTATACAGTCTATTATACAATTTGCCCTGTTTATGTAAAGGCTGGTGAGTGTGGACCCAGTTGCAAGAAAGGGAAGTGAGGCAGAGGTACAAAGTCCAGTAAGGCAAGTTCTTTAATCCAAGAGGAGGCAGGTGGTCATACACAAAAAGGGCTAGCAGGAATCAGGCAAACAAAACAGGCTACGAGCAGGCAGAAAATCCGAGGTAAAAAAAACCAAACCGGTCTTACACAAGGAAACAAACAGGAAACAGGAAGGACAAGGTGGGGCGGGGTTATGTACACAGGGAGGCAAGACACAGGTGAAACAAATAGGTATTCAACTAAGGCGGGAAAAAGAAACAAAGAGGGGAAGTAAAACTGTCAACACAGAGGAAGACTAGACTTTCAAAATAAAACAGGAAGTGTACAATACAACATAAAATACAGAGTCTGACAATTTGATTAAAAGGGACATATGCACATAACCATGTCTATATTTATATTCTGTAATATCTTGTCATCATTTTACATTTTAAAAAGATCTTTATCTTTTCTGGTCCCTGTCTGTTTTGACTGCTCCTTCCTTCCTTCCTTCCTTCCTTCCCTTCTTCCTTCCTTCCTTCTGTCCTTCTTTCCTCCCTCCCTCCCTCCTTTCTCCCTTCCTTCCCTCCCCTCTTCTCTTTCCTTCCTTCCCTCTCTCCTTCCTTTTCTTTCCTCCCTCCCACCTTCCTCCCTTCCTTCCTTCTCTCTTTCCTTCCTTCCTTCCCTGCCTCCTTCCTACCTTCCTTCCTTCTTTCACCCTTCCTCTTTTCCTTCATCCTTTTCTTTCAATGAAATTAATTTGTTGTTTTTTGACATTAGGAAAGTACACGATGACTGACAACAAAAATGTACGTTGCTTTGTTCAAATTTCAAAAACTGTGAATGATAAATCACAAAGTCTAAGAATGAGAGGAAATGACTCCGATGTGGAAGGCTTTGGATATGGGAGCTGGGAGCTGGGATCAGACGTGACGTATAACCTGCATTATTCCTTCAGTTCCCAGTTCATCTTAGAGCTATCTTGGCTCGGCCTAAAAATAGCCTAAAATGAACATTTGCCTCACACACACACTTTCTCACTTTCAAACTTTAGGAGCTGTGTGTGGCTCATTTCCAAAATCTAATGCTTTTCACTTCATTGGAACAGAAATGAAGGTTTGCATTGTGTTTTATGTACGTAGCTAATTATTCTGGATGTTTTGGGTTTGTTGTACAGTTACATCCTCTGACATCATTTTCTCTTTTTCTTTTTCCTTTTGTCTGTTTCAGGCTTTAGCCCTAACCCTCTCTACCTGCTGGGAACATCACACCTGACTCCCATCTCATCATTAGTCCACGGAGCTGCATGTTGGACTGGTTTTGCTGCTAACTGGGAATTTCCACCGGGTCCGTCAGCAGCGCGGGACAGCTGCGCTACGGTTTAGCTCTGCCCTCTGCCCGGTGTCAACTCACACCGGGAGGGTTCCAGCAGCGGAGCTCTGGGAGAGAAAGCTGCCTTTTAAAATGAAGTTGCACTGTTAATACAGTAATTACAGCAGCCCAATCAAATCCGAACGAGTGCCTTTAGTCTACCGTAATTACTGTAGTAGCAGCACAATCAAATCGGAACAAGTGCCTTTAGTCTACCGTAATAACTGTAGTAGCAGCACAATCAAATCGGAACAAGTGCCTTTAGTCTACCGTAATTACTGTAGTAGCAGCACAATCAAATCGGAACAAGTGCCTTTAGTCTACCGTAATAACTGTAGTAGCAGCACAATCAAATCGGAACAAGTGCCTTTAGTCTACCGTAATAACTGTAGTAGCAGCACAATCAAATCGGAACAAGTGCCTTTAGTCTACCGTAATAACTGTAGTAGCAGCACAATCAAATCGGAACAAGTGCCTTTAGTCTACCGTAATAACTGTAGTAGCAGCACAATCAAATCGGAACAAGTGCCTTTAGTCTACCGTAATAACTGTAGTAGCAGCACAAACAAATCGGAACAAGTGCCTTTAGTCTACCGTAATTACTGTAGTAGCAGCACAATCAAATCGGAACAAGTGCCTTTAGTCTACCGTAATTACTGTAGTAGCAGCACAATCAAATCGGAACAAGTGCCTTTAGTCTACCGTAATTACTGTAGTAGCAGCACAATCAAATCGGAACAAGTGCCTTTAGTCTACCGTAATTACTGTAGTAGCAGCACAATCAAATCCAAATGAGTGCCTTTAGTCTACCGTAATTACTGTAGTAGCAGCACAACTAAACGGCCCGATTTTGTTAACTTGCTCAATTTTAGTTGATTTGGTAATTTTCTTTGATGTTTGTGCTGATGTCATGTGTCAGTAGCTACGTAGCTAGCTGGAGTCTTTATCTGTCGGGTTTATTCCTGTTTGTAGCTGAAATACGATCGGGAGGCTGCACGGGTTGTTTTATTTTGAAAGTCGGAAGTTTTATTACGCCGATTCTGCGTCTGACTTCCTGTCTGGTGCAATCTGCTCTGTTGAGCTTGTCTCAAGTTAGAAACGGCTCCGTCAAAAATAGAAATGCTACCTATTGATAGCGCTGCAGCACGGAGAGACGCTGCTGAGACGCTGCTGAGACGCTCCCGGTGGAAACACTCTCATTGATCATAGTGGTACCTATCAGCTCCGGTGACCGCGGTGCAGGGCTTAAGGCTGAGATCTGCTGCTACTTGACATTTTCACTGTTGGTCTGTCTAGTATCGTTATTGGCTCTGATTTGTGCTTGATCCATTTGTTGAGGCAGCCTTTTGGGGTTATCTTCTTTTCTCCTATTTAGTGATCAGTGAGGGAGCCAGGCATTGTGTTTTTCTATTTTTCACAGCATTAGTGATACATTCAGAGGTTTCAGGGCGGCTGTGGAGGCTCAGTTGGTAGAGCGATCCTCCACCAATTGGAAAATTGGCAAATTGGCGATTCAATTCCCAGCTCCTCCAGTCCACATGTCGATTTTTCCATTGGACAAGATACTTAACCCCTAATTGCTCCCATTGTGTATGAATGGTTAGTTTCCTCCTGATGAGCAGGTTGCCCCCCCCCCCTCAGTGTATGAATCAGTGTATGAATGGGTGAATGTGACATGTAGTGTAAAAGTGCTTTGAGTGGTCATAATGACTAGAAAATTGCTATATAAGTACAGTCCATTTACCATCCTTTTCACCCCCCCCCCCCCCCGAGGTCATTATCCTTCTGTTTCCTTTCCACCAACTATTTAAACTGCGGTATGTTACTTCCTGTGTACCCCTAGTACCCTCACATGGGAACCTATTGAATTAATGAAAGAAGGATAGGTGCTATAAGAAATGCCTTTTTGGTCAAACTGCTTTATTTACTTATACATGGTGTCCATAAAGTCTCTTTACAATTCAACACATTTATTACAAAAAAAAGGAAATGAATAGACAAATTTAATAATTTAATACTAGGGCTGTCAGCGTTAACACGTTAATCGCGATTAGATTAATGCAGTCCATAGCGCGTTAATTTTTTTAAATCGCATTTTAATGTTGCAAGCCTTTTTGTCCCTTCTACTCCCCCGTAGACGGCTCCTCTAGCTGTAGCGCTATGCTTTGAAGTGGCCTCCTGCAGTAAACCTACCGCGCTGATGGAAAGTAAGAGAGCTACTGGACTTTTGAACGGCTTGTTTAACTTTAAAACACTTCCAGACGCTTCAGTTGACAAGTCAAAAGTAAAATGCAACCTGTGTCAAACGGAGTTTAACAACCACCGGAGTACGTGGAGTTTGAGTTAGCACCTCCACGCTAAACACCCAGGTGCAGCCAAGCCAGCCTCAGCTCCGCCAAAGGACCATTTTGGAGTGTGGGAGTCGCAGCAGAGCCGTGATTGATTCCCAGTTAAGACACTCTGGTAAGAAATGCTTTACATTATGGGCTTAAAACTGCCTTCAAATGTAAAATAACAGGATTTTAAACATGCAATTCAGGATTTAGTGGGCGGGTCTGAAAATCACTGCTGCCTTACTGTAGAGGTATAAATACATTCAGCAAACACTACTACTACTACAGTCTACAGTTAGCAGAGCTAGCCGCAGAGTTAGCTGCTGAGCTAGCCTCCGAGCTAGCAGCTGAGCTAGCAGCAGAAAGCTCTCAGACGTCCATGTTTCTGGTAGAGGTGGTGACTTTGATTGACAGGTGACACTTGGTAGGGGGCGGGGCTTCAGCGGACTCGGCGGCCATGCCCACAGCGTTTGGTAGCAGAGAAAGAGGCTGATTTTTACACAACCTTGAAGCCTAATTTCATATATTTGTCGATTTATTAAATCATTCAAATTTGGCAGGGTGGTTAACAACACACTTTTCTGTGGTATGTCAAACTCAGAACACATATTTATTCTTACTTTACACAGACTTTAAATTGTAAAGAGACTTTGTGGTTTGCTTTGTTTGTACATGTGTGTTTTGAGTTCATGTGACCAAAATAAAGTAAACTAAACCTTTTTTATACAGTAGAGGTAGAAGAAAGTACAACCACCTGATAAGCGTGGCAGCCAAATGTATGATCATAAACAACTGTGTGTCAGCAGCAGCAGCAAAAAAAACAAAAAAAAACCCATCTGCTTATATTCATGTGTGCAAAATGGCAGAGGTCAACGTCTGTAGTCTGCTATATTATGCATGTGCTGATTCAGCCACACTGGCCAGCACAAATCAGTGTGGTTATTTTACTTAAACAGAATAATAACGGATAAGGCTTCACACTTTCACACCCAGCCCGCCGCCTGAAGCTGTAAAAACCAGGTGATTTGGTCTCATCAGTATGAACGAGCATCGCCCAGACATCTGCCTTGGCATGCTCCGCAAAAACTGTGAGGTCAAAACTGTCCATCGTCGTGACAACCTGCCCTCTGATGCAGCCGTAGTACTGTAGCTGCTCCCCCCTCCCCTCCCCTCCACCCCAACCCACCTCCTCAGTCTTCCTCTACATCTCTGTGTCGCTCACCTATTCACCAGCGAGCCTGGGTGAAGAGCCGCATCAGCTGCTGAGTGAAATGATAATGAAGACAGGATAAGAGTCTCTCCTCCCTCTCTCTCTCTCTCTCTCTTTCTCTCTCATTCACTCGGTTTCTCCTTCTACCTCAGACCACCCCCACTGCCGTTGCCATTGCCGTCACACACACACACACACACACACACACTTTTTTCTCAGTAAATCTGTCCAAACACTTCAGCTGTAACCTTCGGACGCTCAAGAACACTGACTCAATCTGTATACATGAATCCCTTATTGTTACCAAGAAATCAAATCATTCTGCCGGCTGCTGACAGGAAAATTGCCACATTGAATGCAACACACACACATACACACACACACACACACACGTGCATTTTCATCTGCAGTGGCCTCCTCCTCCTCCTCCTCTTCCTCCTCCTCCTCGAATGTTTCCCTCCCTCGATTCTTCTTCTTCTTCTTCCTCTTCTGCCTCTCGCCGGCAATTCAGGTAATCATTTCTAATAAAGGCTTATCAAGGAAACAGAGAGTGCAACTGTAATGTAGCCACACACTCACCTGCTTGTGCCTCACATTAATACTGTTTGAATTTTCCCAAGGTCAAATGACTCAGCCGGCTTAAAGAAAAAAAAAAAAAAAAAAAAAAAAAAAAGCAAACACACCGGCATGCAGAAAGGCAACCATGACAACCAAATACTATAATCATTATGTCTCATAATCTCTAAATAGAATCTGATGAGAGGAAGGAAGGGAGGAAAGAAGGAAGGAAGGAAGGAAGGAAGGAAGGAAGGAAGGAAGGAAGGAATGAAGGAAGGAGGGAGTAAAAGAGGAAGGAAGTAAGGATTAAAGTAAGGAAGGAAGGAAGGAGTGTAGGAAGGATGGAAAGCAGGAAGGGATGAGGTAGGGAGGAAAGAAAGGAGTAAGGAGGGAGGGAGGGAGGGAGGGAGGAAGGAAGGAAGGAAGGAAGGAAGGAAGTGAGGGAGGGAGGAATGAATGAAGGAAGGAAGGAAGGAAGGAAGTGAGGGAGGGAGGAAGGCAGCAATGAATGAAGGAAGGAAAGGAGTAAGGAGGGAGGGAGGAAGGAAGGGAGGAAGGAAGGAAGGAAGTGAGGGAGGGAGGAAGGGAGGGAGGAAGGAAGGAAGGAAGGAAGGAAGGAAAGGAGTAAGGAGGGAGGGAGGAAAAGAGGAAGGAAGTATGGAAGGAGGAGGGAGCGAAGAAAGAGGGAAGGAGGGGAAGAATGAAAGAAAAATTAAAGAAAGAAGGGAGGAAAGAAGGATGGGAGGAAGGAAAGAAAGAAGGAACAGTCAAAAGAGAAAGGGGTCAATTTGACCCAGGAGGACGACAGGAGGGTTAAGTTACAGAGCCGTAGAGTCGGAGATGATGAGCTGCATATGGTGAAAATACTGCAGCACTACAGATAAAGCAAAGTCCTCTTCAGATGTGCTCTACTAGATGTTTCTCATGTTTGGTTGTGAGTCACCTATCTGCAAAATAAAAAAAATCACAATGGAGAGATGTTTTATACGATGATGATACTATCAGGAAGGGTTGGAGCTTTATGGATGAATAAGGATAAGTAGAGTTGGAGTTCTGGATCTGGGGGGGGGGGGCACGGGGAGGGGGGGGGCGGGGGCGGGTTATATATGGGGCTGTGACTTTTGCTATGATTTCATTATATTTGCCTTTAATTATTTATTTTATATATTTTTTTAATTAATTAATTTAATTATTTATTTTAAATTATATTTCATTTTATTTATTTAATTATTTTTATTTGCTTTTGTTTTCTATTATTATTTTATCTTAGTTGGTTGTTTATGTGTATATGTATATACGCCTATATATCCACATTTGGAATATATTTTTATTTTTATAATATGTGCATGTACATGTATTTTTTATTTATTTTATTTTTATTTATCTATTTATTTTTCTCTCTCTTTCTTCCTTCTCTCCTGCATTTTGTATGTTTATACCTTTCCTTAAAACAAAATAAAAACATTTGATCACAAAAAATAAGAAGAAGTAGAGTTCATCCATTCTTACTGACGTTGTTTCAGCCACTTCAAGAAGTAAAATAATACTGATTACTGATTTACTGTTTGCTTCTCCAGGGTTAATTACATCAGTGCAAATAATAATTATAAATAAATATAGCAGTGTTTGAAGCATGCAGGTGACATCAGGTCCTTTGATAGCGAGTCAAACATGAAAGCCTGTGAACATAAAACCAATTAAAACCCTGTCACATGTCACATGTCTCACATCACGCAGCAGACAGGAACTAACTATTACGCTGCTTACAAAACTGATTCTTAACAATCTACACTGAGTTAGTTCATGTTTCATGAACTCTGTTTACAACTGAAGGGTTTAGTTTAGTTTTTTTTTTTAAATGCCTCCGGCAGCTGAGGCTCGTAGTATCGTAGTATTTTTAGTAACAGCTCCTCCCACTTCCCTGTGGTCCTCCCGGGTCAAATCGACCCCGTCTGTTTTGACTGTTCCTCTCTCTTTCTTCCTTCTTTCCTTCCTTCTTCCCTTCCTCTTTTCCTTTCTCACTTCCTCCCACCCTCCCTCCTACCTTCCTTCCTCCCTTCTTTCCTTCTTCCTCCCTCCTTTCCTCCCTCCCTCCCTCCTTTCCTTCCTCCCTCCCTCCCTCCCTCCCTCCCTCCTTTCCTTCCTTCTTCCTCCCTCCTTTCCTTCTTTCTCCCTCCCTCCCTCCTTTCCTTCCTCCCTCCTTTCCTTCCTTCTTCCTCCCTCCTTTCCTTCCTTCCTCCCTCCCTCCCTCCCATCTTTCCTTCTTCCTCCCTCCTTTCCTTCCTTCTTCCTCCCTCCCTCCTTTCCTTCCTTCTTCCTCCCTTCCTCCCACTTTTCCTTCCTTCTTCCTCCCTTCCTTCCTTCCTTCCCTCTTTCTTTCCTCCACCCTTCATTCTTTCCTGTCCTTCTTTCCTTCCTTCCTCTTTTCCTTAATCCCTCCCTCCTTTCCTTCCGTCTTCCTCCCTCCTTTCCTTCCTTCTTCCTCCCTCCTTTCCTTCCTTCTTCCTCCCTCCTTTCCTTCCTTCTTCCTCCCTCCTTTCCCTCCTTGATTTGAGGACAAAAGGAGGGTTAATCCCACACATTGTTCTTTTTTAAAATTATTATTAAAGACATGTTGTTGAGAAGAGGGAAGTCGGAGTCTGTAGTAAGTGTCTCTTAGTAAACAACAACTCTGTGCTTCAATTTCCACAGGAATCAAAATGAGTGCGTTGGCTCTCGCCCAGTTGATGCTCGCACTGCGTCGGGGAGCATTTGTATAAAATTGAACCTTTCTCAACTTTCCCCTGTAGAGTAGCCGGGCGTCTCTAGTAAGCCTCGTTCAGAATGAATAACAACCTTTGGAGTCTGTATGTGTTAACGCTTCATAACCCATCAAATTAAAGTTCTCAGTTCAGGTGTTCTGCTCTTACAGCCGAGGAAGCCTGCACACACATCATCATTATATTAGTCTGGATGTGAAGGAAGGAAAGGAAAGGAGGAAGAAGGGAGGAAAGAGGAAAGGAAAGAAGGGAGGAAGGAAGTAAGTTCAGGTACTCTGTTCTTACAGCCGAGGAACTCTGCACACACATCACAATTACATTTGATGACTTTTCTAATTTACTAACCAATGTTTTCAGCTGTTAGGATAAATGGTCCCTCCTTCTGTCCTTCCTTCCTTCCTTCCTCCCTTATTTCCTCCCTTCCTTCCTCCCTTATTTCCTTCCTTCCTTCCATCCATCCTTCCTTATTTCCTCCCTCCCTTATTTCCTTCCGTCCGTCCATCCTTCCTTATTTCCTCCCTCCCTTATTTCTTTCCATCCGTCCATCCGTCTTTCCTTCCTTCCTTTCTTCCTTCCTTCCTTCCTAAGATCTAAGATCAGCTGTTAGGGTAAATGTTCCCATTAAGCACCAAAATCTAAGTCCAGCTGTTTTTCTTAAAGGTCTGACTCCTTTGTAATCATCAACATTTTCATCAGTAACTGTAATGTAATTATACATCAACACTGAGAAGTACAGTACATATCTCTAATGTAGCTAGCCTGTAGTTGCCTATTTAAACATCCAGCAGACATACAGGAACATCAACATTCATTTTTTTCTCAATATCATCACTTTTAAGTTGTCTTTTTATTAGGGCTGTCAGCATTAACACGTTAATCACGATTAGATTAATGCAATCCATAACACGTTAATTTTTTTTATCGCATTTTAATGTTGCAAGCCTTTTTGTCCCTTCTACTCCCCCGTAGACGGCTCCTCTAGCTGTAGCGCTATGCTTTGAAGTGGCCTCCTGCAGTAAACCTACCGCGCTGATGGAAAGTAAGAGAGCTACTGGACTTTTGAACGGCTTGTTTAACTTTAAAACACTTCCAGACGCTTCAGTTGACAAGTCAAAAGTAAAATGCAACCTGTGTCAAACGGAGTTTAACTACCACCGGAGTACGTGGAGTTTGAGTTAGCACCTCCACGCTAAACACCCAGGTGCAGCCAAGCCAGCCTCAGCTCCACCAAAGGACCATTTTGGAGTGTGGGAGTCGCAGCAGAGCCGTGATTGATTCCCAGTTAAGACACTCTGGTAAGAAATGCTTTACATTATGGGCTTAAAACTGCCTTGAAATGTAAAATAACAGGATTTTAAACATGCAATTCAAAATGCCATTAATCACGATTAACTACAGAAATTCTGCGATTAATCTCGATTTTAAAAAAATAATCGTTTGACAGCCCTAATTTCAATATTCTCTGTGTTTTAGCTCAGTGTTTGGTCTCCACTGAATATCTGTCTCTGTAGCTACTAGATGTTCTGTTTTCTTCATGAGTGAGTAGATAAGTTTGTCTGCAGGTAGCACACAGGGAAAGATTACTGGAAAGAGAGAAAAGGAGTGTGCTGCTGAGACTCCTTCACACACACACACACACACACTAACACACACACACACACACTAACACACACACACACACTAACACACACACACACACACACACACACACACACACACAACACACACACACACACACACACCACACACACACACGACAAATGAAAGAATGAACCATCTTTATTGGACGTCAAGCTTCTTCATCCTTTGTTTTTTTTTCCTATGTGATGAAAAGGTCATGCAGAGGACAGGAACCACTCCAAACACTTCCTCCTTCTGATCTGTGAGGAGGAAGCACATTCACCGGACATGAAAGCTGACTAATTATCTTTGGGAACCAGAAACGCTGCGAGCTTCAAGAGGAAGAGAATCACAGCGTGTGTCACAAACAAATTCTTTACGTCTATCTTTGTTTTGTGTTTTTTTTTTTTTTTTCGAGCCTGTGAGAGTGTGCATGCGGCGCCACATGCAGGTAAGATAAATACGAGGGGCGTGTGTGAGACGTTATGTTCAGTTAATTAACAAATGAGGCTCTGATGAACTTCCTGTTCATAACAAACCGGTGAGCTCACTCTTTCACACCCTCACAGGAAGCCGCACATTTTCATGCCTTTGATGTTTCCTGGACTGTTAGAGCCGCTGTGAGACTCATACCTGTGACTCTAATAGTACTTATGTCCTCCCTTACTCCTTCTTTCCTTCCCTTCCTTCCTTCTTTCCTTCCCTCCCTACCTTCCTTCCTTCCTTCCTTTCCTTCTTTCCTTCCTTTCCGTCCTCCCTTCCTTCCTTCTTTCCTTTCCTCCTTTCCTTCCTTTCCGTCCTCCCTTCCTTCCTTCTTTCCTTTCCTCCCTACCTTCCTTCCTTCCTTCTTTCCTCAGTCCTCCCTTCCTCCCTCCCGCCTTCTTTCCTTCCTCCCTACCTTCCTTCCTTCTTTCCTCTGTCCTTCCTTCCTCCCTCCCTTCCTCTTTTCCTTTCTCCCTACCTTCCTTCCTTCCTTCCTTCCTTCTTCCCTCCCTCCCTCCCTCCTTCCTTTCCTTCCGCGTTCCTCCCTTCCTCCCTCCTTTCCATCCTTCTGTCCTCCCTTCCTCGTTCTTTCCTTCCTTCCTTCCTTCCTCCCTCCCTCCGTGTTCCTCCCTTCCTTCCGCCCTCCCTCCTTTCCTTCCTTCTTCCTCCCTCCTTTCCTTCCTCCCTTCCTTTCCTTCTTTCTTCCTCCCTTCCTGTTATAGCCGCTGTTCTCTTCCTCCGGCTGTGAGACTCATACCTGTGCTTCTAATAGTACTTCATTTTGTTATTAATGAGCTTTTTTTTTTTTGGTGATAAATGTACCTACTAGGCTGCAGATTGTATGCATATTTTTCTTTAAGGCCAAAGATTGTGCAATCATTTTTTGTGCTTTTATTTTGGTGATCTTTTAGCATGTGTTTTTCCCCATTGGTGCATGTATGTGTTGTGTGCAATGTTAGTGTATTGTATTGTATTGTAATATATTGTAGGAGTATCTGGCCCTGCAGAGTGACCAGCGTGTCCACTCTCTGTATCTATTGATCATATGAACCTCTTCTCTTCTCTTTCTTACATTATAGCAGTCAGTTCATTATAGTGGAGCTTCACTTCTTACATCCACCATCTGCTCATAGTAGAGGTGAAGAGAAGGTTAGCAATGCGGCCAAGTGTAAGTATGACACAGAACTTACTTAAATTACTCGACAAGCGAGCCTGGATAGAAAATAAGTAATGAGCTTTCTTCTCTTTATCTTTCATAGTAAAGGTGTTCTCAGCTAAAAAAACAAAATAAAAACTAAACAAGGTGCTCTGCCGGCCTTTCCTAAAATACTTTTAGAAACACTTTATCAGACGAGTCCTGTTGGGACATTTGTTCCTTATATGCTGTTTCTCTCCGTGGAAACGAACGTCCTTATCCCGAAACTCTCTCTCTCTCTGTAAAAATGATGAAATACTTTCAAGCATTATGTAAATCAATTGTGCTGCTTGAATAATTCTTCATGCAGTTTATCTCTCTCTCTCTCTCTCTTTCTGTCTCTCTCTCAGTTGATGTCTGTCTCTCTCTCTCTCTCTCTCTCTCTCTCTCTCTCTCTCTGACTCTCTCTCACTCTCTCTCTCTTTCTGTCTCTCTCAGTTGATGTTTCTCTCTCTCTGACTCTCTCTCTGACTCTCTCTCTCTCTCTATTTATTACAAGTATATCTGGATGGCTTTCCTCTACGATGAGGTTGACAGTTTTATATATTTTAGTAAAATGTCTTTTTTTATGTGTTGTTGGATAAATCAGACATTCGCTGGAACAACTGTCAACATCTCCATTAACTTGTTCGTCTGAAGCTCTTTTGTGTTTTGACCGAATGCCTGCAAAAACTAAAAACTGCCTGTATATACTTGTTCGGACATGCTTATTGGACACTTCTGACACCCTCTTCCTCAGCACCTCTCCCAGGTCAGATGAGTAGCTGTGCAGAGTCATGTCTGTAACTGTCTGACCGCTGCAGTAATCAGACGTGGATGTGGAGGTGAGAAAGCAACCAGGGTTTTGAACTATATTTCATTCTCTCCACATCTATTTCAGCCTTTTATATTTGTGTCTTTTTTTATATCAACAGCTGAGTGCAACACTGTGAATTCCCTCTAAGAGACCGATGTATTTGAGCCACACTCTGCAAGAACCAGTTGTTATCGACCATACGTATCGACCTTGATGTCTTCCAGAGCTGCCAAGTCTCACACTTTGACTGTCAGACTCACTCAGATGACACAGATCTCATGATCTCAGACCACACATGTGCTTTTTATTACAGCTACTGTTTTGTCTTTGCTTCCTCCTATGTACAATATGTGGTTGGGGGGGGGTTTAAAAGTTAAAGGTGCAGAGCATAGCAACATTAAGGCAGCACTTTTCACGGATTGTCCCTGAATACATCATCATCATCTGTTTGAGCTGAAATGAATTATTGAATGAATCATTGTGATTCATGTTCTGGTCGAGCTTATGATGAGGTTTTATGTATGTATGTGTGCATGGGTATGGGTGTATGTACACTGTTAAAATTTTTCCTGTAAAAAAACAGTAAACTACTGGCAGCTGGGTTGCCATTATGTTACTGTAAAATTAACATTTTTTTTACTGTCGCTAAAATTTACAGTTTTTATACTGTTAATGAAAAATACAGCATGGACCGTTTTTAAAATTACTTTCACAATATTTTACAGTTAACCTGCATTTAAAAAATACATTGTCAGTCTTCACAAAATCTAAAGTATAATCACAACAAAATGTGCTTTGTGAATCAAGAACAGAGCTAATTTTTCATCATGTAATTGCAATGTGAGAAGAAAACAATCCACAGCTTCTTATTGCACTTTACTATTTATTTTAATAAACTGCACATGCAGGACAATTGCATGTTTAGACAAGTGCAAACAAAACCAAAAAATACAGAGCCTTCTCTCTCAAAACTTTTGGCTTTTTGCTGAAAATGGTGCAATACATGGCACTTTTTTGACGTAATACATTGAAAAATATAAACCAAGTGACCAGAACATAACAGTTTAGTGGATTACCTAAAGTTACAGACAGTTCAGCTACATCATACATACATAAAACATAAAATTAAAAACAACAAAACTCTAAGACATGTGTGCCCCTCATGTCCACTTTTCGTAATGTGGACTATGAACATAAACATCCAAAGAAAAATATCCCAAGTCTTGAACTCAACCTGTAGCATTCAAACACTTGTGTAGGTTCAGAAACAGAACACAAATTCCCTTTACCCTATATCATGTAACATCTCAATGTACTGAATATATTGTCCAGCATTAAATCAGTGGCACAAATAATAAATAAAAAGTTCATTTAACAAAAAAATATTCTGTCTATTATAATGCCATCTGTCAAAACAGTTTAAATAAAAATAAAAATACAATGAACACCACCAGACATG
>NC_070591.1:6013539-6140604 GCF_027409825.1 Scomber japonicus | reverse complement strand
GGAAAGGAGTAAGGAGGGAGGGAGGGAGGAAAGGAAAGGAGTAAGGAGGGAGGGAGGGAGGAAGGACAGAAGGAAGGAAAGGAGTAAGGGGGAGGGAGGAAGGAAGAAAATGAGTAAGGAGGGGAGGGAGGAAGGAAGGAAGGAAGGAAGGAAGGAATGCAGTAAGGAGGGAGGGAGGGAGAAAGGAAGGAAGGAAAGGAGTAAGGTGGGAGGGAGGGAGAAAGGAAGGAAGGATAGGGGTAAGGTGGGAGGGAGGGAGGGAGGGAGGGAGGAAAGAAGGATAGGAGTAAGGAAGGAGGAAGGAAGGTAGGGATTATGGAAGGAAAGGAGTAAGGAGGAAGGTAGGAGGGAGGGAGGGAGGAAAGAAGGTAGGGAATAAGGAAGGAAGGAAGGGGAGTGGGGAAAGAAGTATAGAAGGAGGGGAAGAACGAAGAAAAAAAGAAAGAAAGAGGGAGGAAGGAAGGAAACAGTCAAAAGAGAGATGGGGTCAGTTTGACCCGGGAGGACGACAGGAGGGTTAACAAACCTTTACTACTTCCTGCTGTGGCTGGAGTTTGTAGTTTCTCTTCTTTAACCGTTACAGCTTGAGTTTTGCTTGCTTGAGCAGCGACTTGTTTACTGTTGGAAGTTGATTTGTGTTTTTGGTTCAGGTGCATGTAAGACTTCAGCTCTCGAAGGGTTTGAAGTGAACGCTGGCAGGATGTTTGCCATTGTTCTACCTTCACTGCTTTTTTCTGCAACTTGTTTTAACACGACATGCAAGTGGGATTGGATGCTGCGGTAGACTGAGACGGGACTCGTGTGAGAGATTCATATAGAGAGAGATCACATGATCATATTTGACAGGAGCAGAAATTACAATGTAACAGGTAAGGAGGGAGGGAGGGAGGGAGGAAGGAAGGAAGGAAGGAAGGAAGGATGGATAAGGAGTAAGGACAGAGGGAGGGAGGGAGGAAAGGAGGAAGGGAGGTAGGGAGTAAGGAAGGAAGGAAAGGAGTAGGGAGGGAGGGAGGGAGGGAGGAAAGGAGGAAGGAAGGTAGGGATTAAGGAAGGAAGGAAGGGAGGAAGGAAGGAAATGAGTAAGGAGGGAGGGTGGAAGGAAAGGAGGGAAGGAAGGAAAGGAGTAAGGAAGGGGAGGGTGGAAGGAAAGAAGGGAGGAAGGAAGGAAAAGAGTAAGGATGGAGGGAGGGTGGAAGGAAGGAAAGAAGGAAGGAAGGAAGGTTCTGAGACTGAGATGGGACTCGTGTGAGAGATTCATGTAGAGAGAGATCACATGATCACATTTACACATTTGACAGGAGCAGAAATGACAATGTAACAGACTCAGATTAAACACACTTCAGGGCACACAGACGATCCCTGAACGGCTCTATCTGACCACAGCAGGATCGGTCCGTAGTCACACTGAACACACACACACACACACACACACACACACACACACACACACACACACACAGGATCCAAGCCAAATACACTACACGTTAGAAAAATGTCACATTAAAGCCAGAAAGAGAGAAAAATGATGAATGAAGAAAATAACTTGAAAGTTGCCAACATGAGCTATAATATAAATTCAGCATATTAAAAAAGTCCTCTGTAATATTCAATATTTAAAAAGGTATGAAAACACTCCACGGGGAGTTCCGGTCCTCTGAAATGAGGCCAACACGGAAGTAACTTAGGGCTGCATTCTATCAAAAGGCCACCAGGGGGCGACCATCTCTATACAAGTCAATGGAGAATTCACCAACTTCTCACTTGATTTCTAACCTCAGTAAACGTTTTCAAAATGTGTTTATGGTCTCAATCGCTAGTTTAAAGCCTTCTTCAATGCAGTATGATGTTCATTTGGGACATTTTGGCCTCCCTGATTTTATATGTGATGATAAAGCAGGGTATGCATTAGGGCGTGGCTACGTCCTGATTGACAGGTTGATTGCCCAATGTCCTCCAGATCCAGCCCTCGCAACCATAGCAACGCCCCCCCCCCGCTCCGCCCATGGCCCCGCCTCATGCCCATATAAGTAGAATCCGTGTTTTTATTTTTCCCAGCATGCACCTGAAATTTTCAAGATGGCGCTGCCCAGATTCGAAACTATTGGCTTCCGAGCAGCAGTCCCCAAACCAATGGGTGACGTCACGGATGTTACGTCCATTTCTTTTATACAGTCTATGGTCCAATGAGACAAAAAACATAAATTGAATAATAATTTGATTTTATGTTTTAAATTCACATGAGAAAAATGCCCCCCCCCCCCCCTTCCCCCCTTGCTTTTTGCACTGTGGACCTTTAACTGTCTAAGCAGCACGTATACTACTAAAAATACCGCCTTAAAATGAAGCTGATATTAATGACACACTGTGCAATAAAACTGAAATAGAAACTGTGTCAACAATTAGCTTTTCTCTTTGTTAGTCTTCAAACATTAAAGCTTCACAGCAAACATTCATCCCTCCAGGTTACTATCACGCTCTGTATATGTTCAAATGCACGCCACCCAAGTGTTAAAGGCACGTTCAGGCTCAGCAGGAGGGAACGGGAGGTGGGGGGGGGGGGGGGGGGGGGGGTTAGCTGATCACCCACAGTGTCGTCCCTGACAGGCATTACCAACAGACACACAGAGACTCTTTGAACAGTGCCGATGCACTGAGCCGAGCATGTGGATAAGAGAGAACCGTAGTTTATGTCAGTCAAAACCTGTCAGACGGTCAAAAGTGTAAAAGAGCCGGTTAAAAGGTGTGATTGTAGTTTTATAGAAACTATTATAAAGCTCTGCATGTCTTGCTAGAGTGGACAAAAAAGGAAGGAAGGAAGGAAGGAAGGAAGGAAGGAAGGAAGGAAAAGGAAAGCAGTAAGGAGGGAGGGAGGGAGGGAGGAAGGACAGAAGGAAGGAAAGGAGTAAGGAGGGAGGGAGGAAGGAAGGAAATGAGTAAGGAAGGAGGGAGGGAGGAAGGACAGAAGGAAGGAAAGGAGTAAGGAGGGAGGGAGGGAGGAAGGAAATTAGTAAGGAGGGAGGGAGGAAGGACAGAAGGAAGGAAAGGAGTAAGGAGGGAGGGAGGAAGGAAGGAAATGAGTAAGGAGGAAGGGAGGGAGGGAGGAAGGAAGGATAGGAGTAAGGAGGGATGAAAGGACAGAAGGAAGGAAAGGAGTAAGGAGGGAGGGAGGAAGGGAGGATAGGAGTAAGGAGGGATGAAAGGACAGAAGGAAGGAAAGGAGTAAGGAGGGAGGGAGGAAGGGAGGAAATTAGTAAGGAAAGAGGGAGGGAGGAAGGACAGAAGGAAGGAAAGGACTAAGGAGGGAGGGAGGAAGGAAGGAAATGAGTAAGGAAGGAGGGAGGGAGGAAGGACAGAAGGAAGGAAAGGAGTAAGGAGGGAGGGAGGAAGGAAGGAAATGAGTAAGGAAGGAGGGAGGGAGGAAGAACAGAAGGAAGGAAAGGAGTAAGGAGGGAGGGAGGAAGGAAGGAAATGAGTAAGGAGGAAGGGAGGGAGGGAGGATAGTTACTCCTATCCTTCCTCCCTTCCTTCCTTACTCCTATCCTTCCTTCCCTCCTTTTCCTTCCTCCCTCCCTCCTTACTCCTTTCCTCCCTTCCTTCCTTACTCCTGTCCTTCCTCCCTCCTTACTCCTTTCCTTGCATCTGTCCTTCCTCCCTCCCTCCTTACTCCTTTCCTTTCCTCCCTCCCTCCCTCCTTCCTCCCTCCCTCCCTCCCTCCCTCCTTACTCCTTTCCTTCCTTCTGTCCTTCCTCCCTCCCTCCCTCCCTCCTTACTCCTTTCCTTTCTTCCTTCCTCCCTCCCTTCCTTCCTTGACCTGAGGACAACAGGAGGGTTAAACAGATCTATAATTATCCAAACAAATATCCAAACTGAGAACACACTGGGGGTCTTTTCTCATGAGGACCTATAATGAAGACGTGACTCTCTAACTGTAAAAGTGTCCTCACAGGCTATCAAACACAGTAATAAGCTCTATTAAGACAGATTCCTGCAGCTCTATCTCTCCGCTATCGATTCAGACTCATTATGCAGAGTAATGTTGTTTGGCTGGACTCGGACACACATTTATAAAAAGTGTGGTCGTCCGTGTGCAAGTACCCCCATGTGCATGTTTTATATTACTTGTAATTGTAGAGATATTTTTAATACCTCCTCTCCGTGGGCCGGCTGGATGTTTCAGAGTCAGCGGGATGTGAGAGGGGGGGAGAATATTAGCATGTGTGGAGGGAGGACTGAGCAGACCTTTTGCTGTGGTGCTGTCTGTACGCTCCTTATCTGCTCGGTGCAGGGTCTGCTCCGTGGAACCGAGCCCTCCCAACTAAACTAATGCTAATGCCACCGAGCCGGGTGGGGATGCTAATGCTCTCATCCCAGACAGGCCGTTCTTAATGTATATTATTACCGCCTGTGTGTTCAGGGACGGAGACTCAGCATAGACTTAATTGATGATATGGCAGTTCAGCTGGGTTTTTCCATGAGGTAGTCAACTGTTGGTGGGTCTTTGTGTAAATGAGCTACGGAGCGATGGATACGACACACAGACACACAGACACACACACACACACACACACACACACACACACACAGGCTATATAGTACAGGACACAGTTGGTGCTAAAACATCTCTCTCAGTCCTTTGCTAAAATTTGAAATGGATTTACTGACAAGACTGTAATAAGGAGAGTATTGCTCGAGGTCATATAAGGTTTACAGTAAAAAAAAAAGAGAAACATATCGCCAGGCAGGGGAAGGTTACTCTGGAAATGTAATAGGTTGCTGATTACTAGTTACTCTATTTAAAATGTAATAATTAATGTGACTATTTCAATTAATTAATAAAAGTAATGTAACTGTACGATTACTTTTTGATGAGTTTTCTAATTTTCTAACCAATGTTGTCATCTGTTAGGGTAAATGTTCCATCCTTCTGTCCTTCCTTCCTTCCTTCCTAAGATCTAAGATCAGCTGTTAGGGTAAATGTTCCTTCCTTCCTTCCTTCCTTCCTTCCTTCCATCCTTCCATCCTTCCTCTCTTCCTTCCTTCCTTCCTCTCTTCCTTTCTTCCTTCCTTCCTCTCTTCCTCCCTTCCTCTCTTCCTTCCTTCCTTCCTCTCTTCCTTCCTTCCTCCCTCCCTTCGTTCCTCCCTTCCTTCCTTCCTTCCTTCCTTCCTAAGATCTAAGATCATCTGTTAGGGTAAATGTTCCCATTAAGCACCAAAATCTAAGCTCAGCTGTGTTGTCATGGATACTGACATGATTTATAAGGGGGATCATTTCTTATAAAGCAACATTTATCTCTCATTGTAAAATGTATTCATTAGTTCATGTAGATTTTGGAATATAAAATAAAGATATTTGATGAATAAAGTGAGTTTAATTGGTACTGTGACTCCATTTAAGCCCACATCATGATTTATTTACTAAATATAAACAAATATTGATTAGGAATTAGGAATTAAAGGATGATTGTACATACAATATATACATATATGTGTGTATACTTTAGTTTCAGTCCTTCTGCTCTTCTTTAGTCCCGGGTGACGATTGTATGAACAGGTGTGTGCTCTATGAACTACTTACATTTTGCTTACATTGACTATATAAGCAAGCACACACACACACACACACACACACACGCACACGCAGCAACATCAGCATAAAATCCAACTACACACCCAACAAAAACTGCACCCAGTAAACAATTATATGGAGATAGGCAATACGCTACTATAGTCTCAAATTTCTGAATATCACTCCTTTCTCATTCATAAAGAAGCTGTGTGAGAGCTCAGACCTTCGTGTTAACCTTCTCCCCACAGCTCCCATCTTTGGTTTGGTTTTAGTTCCTGAAACTGCAGCTTTAGTTGTACTTATTTTGCCTTCTGCACCTTACAACACTCTCTCTCTCTCACTCTCACTCTCACTCACACACAAATCCATCATCCAGCTTCTTAATCTGCTGATGTTCACGCTTCATACTTCAATTACTCTAATTTGGCAAAGCTTTAATTTGGTTGATTTTGGCTTAAATAAATATCTTTTGTTAACCGTCTCTCTTTTTTTTGTTGTGGCCTCTAGATCTCTGTCATAACAGAGTACAGTCGTTTGGTTTTGCTTATTTTATATTTGGGTTTTTATGACTGTGCTCCTCTTCACACCTGCCCTGCTCCTTGTGTCCTCCGTAGCCCCATCAGCTCCCAGCATGCACTTATGCTGTGCCACCTGCCTCCTGTTGTTAGATTAGCCTGGTTTGCATTTAAATCTTTAAAGCTTTTCTGTTCAGTCTTTGTTGGATAATGTTTCTTTTTCTGCAGCCCTGCCTTCGATCTCATATGTTTGGGTCCACCCGCTCTGCTTTTGTGTGACAATGGCTGTGTTCGAAACCGCATACTACATACTTCTATACTACACACTAAAGGACCAGATAGTAAGCAGACCGTCTACACTGTAGTAAACTACACGATTACCCACAATGCATTTGGTTCCTACCCGAGCTGAAATCATCAGGCTGAAGCTGATTTCATTTTAGCTCTAACTCTGTAAATAAACCACTTTATCCACATTTCTAACCTTTTTAGGAAGAAAGTAAAGTAGCCCTTTAGATCCACAATGTGACGCTAATTTGTCCAAATAACACCTGTAATTAAAAAGATGGAGGGAAGGAAGGAAGAAAGGAAGGAAATAAGAAGGGAAGGAAGGACAGAAAGATGAAAGGGAGGAAGGAAGGACAGAAGAAAGAAAGGGAGGAAGGACAGATGGAAGGAAGGAAGAAAGGGAGGAAGGACAGATGGAAGGAAGAAAGGGAGTAAGGACAGATGGAAGGAAGGAAGAAAGGGAGGAAGGACAGATGGAAGGAAGAAAGGGAGGAAGGACAGATGGAAGGAAGAAAGAAAGAAAGGGAGGAAGGACAGATGGAAGGAAGAAAGGGAGGAAGGACAGATGGAAGGAAGGAAGAAAGGGAGGAAGGACAGATGGAAGGAAGAAAGGGAGGAAGGACAGATGGGAGGAAGGAAGGGAGGAAGGACAGAAGAAAGACAGGGAGGAAGGACAGATGGAAGGAAGGAAGGAAAGAAAGGGAGGAAGGACAGATTTAAGGAAGAAAGGGAGGAAGGACAGATGGAAGGAAGAAAGGGAGGAAGGACAGATGGAAGGAAGAAAGGGAGGAAGGACAGATGGGAGGAAGAAAGGGAGGAAGGACAGAAGAAAGACAGGGAGGAAAGACAGATGGAAGGAAGGAAGGAAAGAAAGGGAGGAAGGACAGAAGGAAGGAAAAAAGGAAGGAAGAAAGGGAGGAAGGACAGAAGGAAGAAAGGAAGGAAGGAAGGAAGGAAAGAAAAAAAGACAGGAAGGAAAGTGGGCCGAAATGGACCCCTCAGCAGGCCGGTTCTGGCCCACGGGCCGCATGTTTGACACCCCTGTTCTATACAGTGACCCAGCGTGTTGCTACTAGCACAACATACATCAGAGCTAAATGTCACGTACAAATGCTCGAGCTCTACTGAATGCTCTTCTTTTCTCTCCGCTCCCCTTTGACGAAGCCCGAGTGGTCACAGCTGTGCGGCTCCTGCGGGGCCGAGCCGGGCCGAGCCGGGGTCAGGTGCAGACAGCTCCGTGTCATGTGATCTGTGTTCATGTTGTGCTGCTGTGACAGATGATCGCTGTCCGTGGTCCTGAGGAGCAGCCGCACTGTCACCTCATAAAGAGCCAGTCAGCCTTAATTACACTGATTAACACACTAATACTAATACTGCTTATACATAGAATACATTAAGACTATAGCTGAGGCTTGCTTCCTTACTCCTTTCCTTCCCTCCTTTCCTTCCTTCCTTACTCCTTTCCTTCCTCCCTCCCTCCTTACTCCTTTCCTGCCTTCCTTCCTTACTCCTTTCTTTCCTTCCTTATTCCTTTCCTCCCTTCCTTCCTCCCTTCCTTCCTCCTTTCCTTCCCTCCTTTCCTTCCTCCCTCCCTCCTTACTCTTTTCCTTCCTTCCTCCCTCCTTACTCTTTTCCTTCCTTCCTTTTTACTCCTTTCCTTCCTTCCTTACTCTTTTCCTTCCTCCCTCCTTCCTTCCTCCTTTCCTTCCTCCCTCCCTCCTCCATTCTTACTCTTTTCCTTCCTTCCTTCCTTCCTTACTCCTTTCCTTCCTCCCTCCCTCCCTTCTTACTTTGCTTAGCTTCTAATAAAAGAACAAGTCCAAATTGGCAAATTTAAAAAGGAACCTTGTGTTGGAGTTGTTTTTTTATTTTATTTTTTATGAAATACTTAAGCTGCATATTTCCTCAGGCTATAATTGAGATCTGATTAAAATTGCTTGTTTTGTCTAGACTTCAAGATCAGGTAAATCTAAGACAGTTTTAATATTGTAGATTCTAAAAATAAGCCAAAGCTGAGTCTTTTGTCAATTACTAAGAAATATTTAATATTTAAATATTTATAAATCCAGCTGGGAGCCAAACATATAATCATCCCATAAATAATTGGAACATTTCTAAGAAAGAAAATAAAGTAATGAAGCATCATTAAACTGTAGAAACTGCAAATCAAGGGGTTAGATTTAACAGCTAAATAACACTTCCTTAAGCTGGAGAAGGTCTTCAGATTAATGCCTCGTGCCAGATGAGCGTCATTAAAAGTAACAATTATAAATTATCTAAACATTGAGCGCATGTGACTTGATACGACCTGGTTCAAGAGGAGGAAGCACGCGGTTTAAAAAAGGTACCAAAGAAATATTTAATGTATTACAATAATCAAAAGCTGAACTGAATGTGCAACAAAAGAATAACTGTGGAGTTTGATGTTGTAAATGGTAAATGTGCTGCATGGGTGTTATATGATGGAGACAGAAGGGTTTAGACCAGGGGTGTCAAACATGCGGCCCGTGGGCCAGAACCGGCCCGCCGAGAGGTCCAATCCAGCCCAGTTTCCTTCTTCCTCTTTTCCTTCCTTCCGTCTGTCCTTCCTACCTTTCTTCCTCCCTTCCTCCTTGTCTTCTTTTCCTTCCTTCCTTCCTTCCTCCCTCCTTTCTTCAGTCCCTCCTTCCTTACTCCTATCCTTCCTTCCTCCCTCCCTCCCTCCTTACTCCTATCCTTCCTTCCTTCCTCCATCCCTCCCTCCCTCCTTACTCCTATCCTTCCATCCCTCCCTCCTCCTATCCTTCCTTCCTTCCTCCCTCCCTCCTTACTCCTTCCTCCTTCCTAGGTCGATCCCTCCTTACTCCTATCCTCAGTCTATCCTTCCTACCTTTCTTCCTCCCTGTCTTCTCTTCCATCCTTCCTTCCTTCCTTCTTTCCTTTCATCTGTCTTCCCTTCCTTCCTCACTTCTTGTCTTCTCTTCCTTCCATCTGTCCTTCCTCTCTTTCTTCCTTCCATCTTTCCTTCCTGTATTCTCTTCCTTCTTCTTTTCCTTCCGTTGTTCCTTCCTTTTAGTGATCCGGCCCACATGAGATCAAATTGGGCTGTATATGACCCTCCCTCCCTCCCTCCTTACTCCTCCCTCCATCCCTCCCTCTTTACTCCTATCCTCCTTATCCTTTCCTTCAGTCCATCCTTCCTACCTTTCTTCCTCCCTGTCTTCCCTTCCATCCTTCCTTCCTTCCTTCTTTCCTTTCATCCGTCTTCCCTTCCTTCCTCATTTCTTGTCTTCTCTTCCTTCCATCTGTCCTTGCTCTCTTTCTTCCATCTTTCCTTCCTGTAGTCTCTTCCTTCTTTTCCTTCCTTCCATCTTTTTAATAATCCGGCCCACGTGAGATCAAATTGGGCTGTATGTGGCCCTTGAATGAAAATGAGTTTGACACCTCTGGTTTAGACAAAATCGTGAGTGAAAAGAAAGAAAGAAAGAAAGAAAGAAAGAAAGAAGGAGAGTTTATGGAGTAGACTGAGTTAAAAGAAAAGAGCAGAGTGAAGGTTTGGGCAGTAATGAAGTGACTTGCAGTGTGCAGGCTGGGTTTTGTCTAATGGCTGGAACTGTGACTCTGCATAGCTGCTAGAGGTGTCTGACAGCTGATTTAGAGGCTGGGCCTTAGTAAATGAAGCGCAGCACTAATGGCTCCTTCCCCGTCACAGCTTTAATGGACAGAGCCACCGAGCACTGGACACAGAGCATGAACCTGCCAACATGCTGGGGGCCGGTGTGGGGGGGGGGGCTGGTGGGGACGAAGAGGAGCTGGTGATAGTGAGGATAGATACTGTAGAGGAAAAAAATAGCTTCCCTCCTTTCCTTCCTTCCTCCCTTCATCCCTCCCTCCTTACTCCTTTCCTTCCTTCCCTCCTTACTCCTTTCCTTCCTTCCTTCTTCCTTCCTTACTCCCTCCCTACCTTCCTTCCTGCTTTCCTCCCTCCTTACTCCTTTCCTTCCTTCCTTCCTTCCCTTCTTTCCTCCTTTCCTTCCTTCCTCCCTCCCTCCCCCTTTCCTTCCTTCCTTACTCCCTCCCTACCTTCCTGCTTTCCCCCTCCTTCCTTCTTTCTTTCTTTCCTTCCTTCTTTCCTTCCTTCCTTCCTTCCTTCCTTACTCCCTCCCTACCTTCCTTCCTTTCTGCTTTCCTCCCTCCCTCCCTCCCTACTCCTATCCTTCCTCCCTCTCTCCCTCCCTCTCTCCCTCCCTCCCTACTCCCTTCCTTCCTTCTGTCCTTCCTTCCAGCTGAGTTGATTGAGAAGTGGTGATGCAGAGAACAGAAAGTCTTGCGGTTTCTATGGACGATGCCAGCGAACGAGGGAAAGTCCATCTTCTCTGACAAATGAGAGAATAATGTCACAAATTAGTTTTACTTGACTCAGCACTTATCTGGTTACCACTCTCTCTTTCATGCCCCCCCCCCCCTCCCCCATCCCCCCTTCCCCCTCCTCTGCTGCTCCCTTGATCACCAGTGACCTCTAGGAAAACATTTGGAGCAGCCGGGAGGGTTTTCCTTTGACAGAAACCATTAATCTTCTCTCAGAATTTAATTCAAGTCAACTCTCGGAGTCTTACCTTCAGCAGTAGGTGACTCTCTCTAACGATTACTAATTAAGGCTTGATTACTCCTGATTGCATGAGGTGGTCTACATTTCTTGCATACACTGGAGGCTCCTCTTCAAAGTGAAGCTTTTAGAAAGTCATACACACATTTAGACGCTTTAAACACTGCAAAAAAAAAGAGGAAAACCAACATTTGTTTCACCAAATCAGTATTTAGAGTACCAGTAACAAATAAGGGTTGGCGAGATTAGCAATTCAAACATATCTTAAGCTATTGTCTTAACCCTCCTGGGAGGAAGAAAGGAAGGAAGGAAGGAAGGAAACAAGAAGGAAAGCAGGAAGGATGGAAGGAAGGAAGAAGGAAGGAAGTAAGGAAAGATGGAAGGAAGAAGGAAGGAAGGGAAGGGAAGGGAGGGGGGAAGGAAGGAATGATGGAAGGAAGGATGAAGGAAGGAAGGAGGAAGGAAGGGAAGGGAGGGAGGGAGGAAGGAAGGAAGGGAAGAGAGGGAGGAAGGAAGGAAGGAAGGAAGGAAAGAGGGAAGGAATAATGAAGGGAGGAAGAAAGAAGGAAAGACGGAAGGAAGGAAGGAAGGAATGATGGAAGGAAGGAAGGAAGGAGGGAAGGAATGAATGATGGAAGGAGGGAAGGAATGATGAAGGGAGGAAGAAAGAAGGAAAGGAGGAAGGAAGGAAAGACGGAAAGACGGAAGGATGGAAAGAAGGAAGGAATGAATGGTGGAATGATGGAAGGGAGGAAAAAGGAAGGAAGGAACGGAGGGAGGAAAAAACGAAGGGAAGAAAGGAGGAAAGGAAAGAAGGTACAAAGTTTTTATGGTTAGACCACTTAGACATTTTTGCCATAATCCTCTAATATATTCTCTCTAAATGGATTTAAAAAAAAAAAAAGTGTGCTCTGTGTTCTCCATCGCTTTATTTCATCTTTCTTTAACCCTTGCTTTGTAAAGCCTTTTTAGGATCTCTCCATCTCCACATGAAAAATGCCACATATAATATTAATATCTGTAACTATAATTAACTGCCAGCATTGGTTCAATTGTGTCACGACAAATATCGACTGGTGAAAACAATCATTCTCCTCAACACGTTCAGACAGGTCCGAGCTGCAGGCCATCGCTCCATTTCCATCCTCGTTAGCGCGTGTGTAGACGCCGCTAATGAAGCTCATGCAGTGTTTGTTTTTTTCTGAAGCCCTTTTTTTGTTTTGTAGCCTAAAGTCCAACATTCAGAGGATTACGTGGACGTCCCTTTAATGCCTCTGAGGCCCGTTGGACTGTTTGGGTGGCTTGTGCTAATTACAATTCAAATGTTGTCTCCCCCCTTGCCTGCCTGCTTGTGTTGAAATCAGCTGCATTCATGTGTGTGTGTGTGTGTGTGTGTGTGTGTGTGTGTGTGCCCTCAAAAGACCCCCCCCCCCCGCCCACTTCTGACGCTCCTATCATCATTCACGTTCATTTACAAGGCAGCAGCAGCAGCAAGTGACTTTCCTGATGGGAGTTTGTGAATTTACGAGATGTACGACCAGCTTGTCCGCTGTGGAATAACTTCAAATGAAATCCCCCTAAACATAATTTATTCCAACAATGCCAGACTCATAGTTATTAAAATTACCATGAAAGGGTAGCAGTGTGTTCACTTTCTACCTCTCTGTGTGTGCTTCCCTGCTAGTTTGAAACGTACAGTGAAATGACAGGACTGTTGAATCGGTTCAATTATATAGAAACGGTCCAAATAAGACAAAAGAAATTAGATTGACTTTGACTTTACCTGGAAAAATGTAGAAATTACAATTAATAGAGTTTCAGCAAAAGTTCAGTTAGTAAGACGGTTTTATAAAAGCTCAGGGTTGTAGTTTTATTTCTCAATCCATCTGTCATTTCCATCCATCACACACACCCTTTGCTGTTGTTGCCGGGGGCGACAAGTGAGACTCAGCTGTTAAAACCAGGCGGGGAGTTCTGGTCCTCTGAAATGAGGCCAACGCGGAAGTAACTTAGAACTGCATTCTATCAAAAGGCCACCAGGGGGCGACCGTCTCTGTACAAGTCAATGGAGAATTCACCAACTTCTCACTTGATTTCTAACCTCAGTAAACGTTTTCAAAATGTGTTTATGGTCTCAATCGCTAGTTTAAAGCCTTCTTCAATGCAGTATGATGTTCATTTGGGACATTTTGGCCTCCCTGATTTTATATGTGACAATAAAGCAGGGTATGCATTAGGGCGTGGCTACGTCCTGATTGACAGGTTGATTGACCAATGTCCTCGAGATCCAGCCCTCGCAACCATAGCAACCTCCCCGCTCCGCCTCATGCCCATATAAGTAGAATCCGTGTTTTTATTTTTCCCAGCATGCACCTGAAATTTTCAAGATGGCGCTGCCTAGATTAGAAACTATTGGCTTCCGAGCAGCAGTCCACAAACCAATGGGTGACGTCACGGATGTTACGTCCATTTCTTTTATACAGTCTATGGTTCATAGCTGCTGGTTACATCTAACCAATAACACGGAGACACACCTTCATTGTCAGCCAATCATCTCGTAGCTGTCTTTTTAAATATATTTTCTCCCTCTCTGCCTTTAGTCCCTCTCCACTTCCCCCATCCCCACCCAGTCCTCACAGATTTATCACTTCATCACTTCATCAACCTCATCAGCCTTATCAGCCACAGTAGAAGTCATCAGTCACCAGAGTCTGGACTCCATGGGGGGATTTATCTCACTGCTCAGCTCACGACTGATGTCCCTCAATTATAAAATCTTCCTGTAGAGTCCAAGCACCGAAGATTTTGACAAACTTCTCTTGACACACTATACATGTCAGTTAATATGTTTTAAACAAACACACACACACACACACACACACACACACACACCAAAAAAAGCTGTTCTGGAGGCCCTGCTAAATGTCAAAGTTGAATGTACCCAAACTTTGCTTGATGATCAAATATATTCAAAACTGATGAAGATCCCATTAACCACAGCTGTACTACGGCGGCGACCACGACGAACGCAGAGTTTGAATAGAACTACAACACTTTATGTACATATTTATATACAGATTAGATATATTGATAAATAGACATACAGATAGCCAAGGCTGGATTAAGAATTCAGAGGCCCTTGGGCCAGACTCTTAGAAGCCCTCACACACACACACACACACACACACACACACACACACACACACACACACACACTTGTATCAGACAACTAGTTTACTAGTGCACAAGTGTGGATGTAGTAGTTGTTGGAAACTGCTGTACTTGCAGAGGATTCACACTGATAAATTCAACACAAGACTCTCAGCACATGCAGTGTATGTGTGTGTGTGTGTGTGTGTGTGTATTATCAAAACAGTCTACACTCAGATATGCAGAAACACTTCAAAGAATAGCAAACAACCTGCTTTTAGAATCTCCACAATATGAAACATCCCAACAACAAATGTTTTCAGAGTCATAAAAAAACACAATGCACATTAACAACACACACACACACACACACACACACACACACACACACACACACACATTACAGTAGCTCCCTTATGCAATGACCTTTTTCCAAGCAAACTCAGGTCTCTGACAAGTTCAGACTCTATTGCCAGTAATGATAAGTACTTCAGGCTCATTTTTGATTCTCCCCAAATGAGTAAATGAGAGCTCCCCCTCACAGTTTGTCACCGGCACCGTGAGGAACATCCTCAAAGCCACATAAACATTAGAGAAGACTAACTGCAGGCCAAACTTCAATATGGTTTTCAGCATGTTTAAGGGAGACTTGTCTGTTTCAGCCAACATGAAGGATCGGAACTGCAGACACTTAAAACACGCTGTTCCGCCGACGGGACGGACCGGAGGTTGGGAGGTAGCGAACACCAACCCTTAAACATATATATTCATGCCGTATATTGTTAGAAAGCTTAGATTGTCCTGATTCATTCAAGACCACTCACCAATTATATGGTTGCTCACAGCCGTAATAGTATTAGCGGTTAGCTCGGCTAGCCACTCAGCTAAAGTAAAAACAGCTATAATTTCGACCTACCTTCAAAGTCTTCCCTTTATCCACAGCGATCATCTTATGACTCAGGACTTTCTGTACAGCTCGCCAAGTATCCATTCTTGTGAAATATGAAATCCGTTTCCATAAAATCGAAATACTTTCCTCAATATGTCAACATGTATTTAGTCCAACACGTAACGTAATACACACTGAACAAACCATAAACGGTCCCTTTTACGTCACTTCCTGACCTGCACGTTCATCTGTGGGACACGTGACTGTTTTGTTTACGTCCGTGAGCTCCTCCTGTTTCATACGACACGACACACCAGCCAATCAGTGCTTAGGATGAGGCAGCACGTGCCTCCAAAGCCAATGAGGACACGTGACCAACGACAACGTGGGTTTGATTGACAGCTGTCTTCTTCTGGCCGACCAGGTGCATTAAGTGCGTCTGCTTTGGTTTTATTGCCGGAGTTACTGCATAGTACCGCCACCTATTGCACCGGAATTGTAACGACAAGCTACATTCACAGACAGAGTCCCATTATAATTCTTTTATAATATATAATTTATTCTATATTATATAAAAATCTATTCGTGGCGGACGTAATTCTGCGGGCCACGAGAGAAACACTGTAAGATGTATAGTGCTGTGAAAAAGTATTCCCGCCCCCCCCCTCCCTTATGGATTTCTTCTGTTTTTGCTTTTTTTGTCAGAGTAAATACAAAATATGAAGTTTTTAAATGATGATTTAATTTATTATGTACAAAAAAGCTATTCAAACCTACCTGGCCCTATGAAAGATAAAATAAGATCAACTTTATTGTCCTTGACATGAAAGTGCTGACACAGCTGCATATACAGTAACACCATTACATTGAATACACACAACAATTTCACACACATACACCTACAACATACACACATACACACATACACCTACAACATACACACATACTGTAACAGAAGTAGTAGTAGTTGTACCTTGTTATCGACCGCCTGGCAATAACCTTAAAAAGATTGCACCCGCCCAGCAGAGATTGCACCTGCCCCGATTGCACGTTGGCTGAGTAAAAAAAAAAAAAGAAAAAGAAGAAAAGACTGTAACTCTAAAAATAGGTCAAACCTCAATTAAAAAGAAATTAAAATAATTTAAGCATTTCAAAATAAGGGTGAAAAAGTAATTGCCCACAAATGACAAATATGCAGAAAATAAGTAATCTGTAAAGGGGGCTAATACTCTATTTTTATTGATCCTCGGGAGAAATTCAAATTGACACAAGCGGGGGGAAAGTACACTCAGAAAAATGAATCATCTCATAGTTTATTTTTAAGTATTTGCATCTATTTTATTTTAGTTAAATAATACAATTTTAAGAATTAATTTATTCAGATTCCTTAAAATCAACATAAATCTGTTAATTGTGAAACCAATGAAATTCAATCAGTTAAAACGTATGAATCTAGTTTAAATATGACGAGCTGTGGCTTAACCAAGATTCATTTAATTATAATTTATGAGATTGGTTTCCATTAGGTTTATGTAAAGATTTTAGTCCGTCCATGCTCCACACTCCAGTCAGTAGGTGGCGGTAATGCAACTGGTGTGTCAACGGCCTTTCAAATTCAAATGTATTAATGATGAATACATAAATCTGTCATTGTTTATTCAAAACACATTGGGTTTATTAGTATAATTACATAAATATGATATATATAAAAAATTAGTTAGGAGAATAATTTCATCTTTTATTTTGAAAGTTAAGGTCATGGGTCAAGGGGCTAGTGTTTGGGGAGGTGTGTTGCATTATGGGTGAGAAGAGATGCAAATAGAGAATGACAATGTGGCTACAGAGCAGACATACAGCCAGAAAGTGATTTGCATGGTTCAAGAGGCGTACACGGTAACTGTTTGCTTTGTTTTGTGGTTTCAATTATTGTCATATTTTATATGGTATTTGTGGAAATTCTTTGTATAAACATTTAGTGTGCTTTTCATTGCCATGCTTGGGCCTGTGTATTGGGGGAAAATATATATATATACAGTCTATGGGGGAAACTTGAGACTGTAAATGATAGAGAGGGATATTTTTTGACTTGTTGTATTTTGTGTGGTATTTTTATAGTTTTCACAGTGTCTTGAGAGGATAAGAGATAAGAATAAAAACAACTGAAGACATCAGGCAATTATACTCATTCTTAATTGTTTCATTTACATTTGACTGACAAATATGCAGCACATAAAGTTTATTGGCCTGCTTATGTTAAATCTAAGTAATTCAAATGGATGGAAGTTTTATATGCAATTGAAATACATGAATGTAATGAATTAGCCCTAAATATTTCTGTGAGTGTAGCAGTGAAAGGGTAAAAGTGATAAAAATTAATGAAATAAAATAAAAGATGAAATAAAATAAAATTGGAAAATGTTGCAGGCTAACACACTAAAGTAAGATGGTAAAACAGGTAAAGCATGCTGACATACAGTATAGCTTAGAGCACCAGTGTTTACATGGTAACTACGAAGCAACTGAATTATTTAAACCATCGTTACCTGATATGAGACACAAACTCCACTCTCAGATGAAAGCCTGACGTCCATGCTCAACGTCCATCCACCACACACACACACACACACACACACACACACACACACACACACACACACACACATTCTATCCAAAGGCCACCAGGGGGCGACCGTCTAAATACAAGTCAATGGAGAATTCACCAACTTCTCACTTGATTTCTAACCTCAGTAAACGTTTTCAAAATGTGTTTATGGTCTCAATCGCTAGTTTGAAGCCTTCTTCAATGCAAATGTTCATTTGGGACATTTTGGCCTCCCTGATTTTATATTTGACGATAAAGCAGGGTATGCATTAGGGCGTGGCTACGTCCTGATTGACAGGTTGATGGCCCAATGTCTTCGAGATCCAGCCCTCGCAACTGAATTATTTAAACCATGTTGAAATTGGTCGAAAAATATTATTGTTACCTGATATGAGACACAAACTCCACTCTCAGATGAAAGCCTGACATACTCAACGTCCACCACACACACACACACACACACACACACACTCTTTACACATCAGTGCTGCACACCGACACTCGATGTGAACCCGCAGAATTGTCCAATTTGAACAACTTGTGTGGAGATTGAGCCGTGATGGGTAATTGTAGTGACACAATATTGATACAATACCGCAGCACTGAGGAGACGTTTTAGATCCAGTAAAATAGCTGTTGCAATCTCAAACACCTGCACTACCCGCCGGCAAAATAGTGTTCACTTAACGTTCCTTACATGAGTCAGTGGAATTACTTTTTGTACAGCAAGGCGGAGGATCAGTTCAGTGTCAGCAGCATTATACATACAGACATCTTCCAGTCTAGTGTAGGCAGATAACTTAATACTCAGACAGCATGCTATATAGTTTTACCCCATGAATGGAAAAAAGGAACTCATTTTTTATTCCTAACACCCACAGACAAATGTAATAACTAAACTATTTTACTTTTTTTTTTTTTTGTTCCTTTTTCATCTTCTATAGGGTGAAATAATTAAAGTAAAACCTGATGCAAGGACCTATTTAAATAAGTAATATTCATTTTTGAATTTGGGATTCATGAATTTAAAAAAAAAGGATCTAAAGCTGAAGTATTGTGTAAATGTCCATTTCGCCTTCCTCACATCTATTAAAGCCTTTGAAAAGGTTTTGCTATATCTCCGTATTTCCCATGTGGCGTTTGAGTGCTTGTTCATGTGTGGACATATCTGTGCTGTACTTCTGTGTCAGCGTGGTTGTAGTGTGCTAACAACTTTAGTGTACATGAATTATGTATTCATTCAACCTGACTAGTTAATGCTCCTGTTGTCCTCGAGTCAAGGAAGGAAAGGAGGAAGGAAGGGAGGAAAGGAGGGAGGGAGGAAGGAAGCAAGGGAGGAAGGAAGAAGGAAAGAAGGTAGGATGAGGGAGGGAGGAAGGAAGCAAGGGAGGAAGGAAGAAGGAAAGAAGGAAAGGAGGAAGGGAAAGGACGGAGGAAGGGAGGAAAGAAGGAAGGGAGGAAGGAAGGTAGGAGGGAGGGAGGAGGGAGGGAGGAAAGAAGGAAGGAAAGAAGGTAGGGGGAGGAAAGAAGGGAGAGAAAGGAAGGAAGGAGGGAAAGAAAGATGGAGGGAGGGATGATGGAAGGAAGGACATAAGGAAGGAAGAAAGGGGGATGGAGGAAGGTAAGAAAGAGAGAAGGAAGGAGGGAGGAAGGACAGACGGAAGGAAGGAAAGGAGGAAGGAAGGAAGGAAGGAACAGTCAAAATAGACGGGGTCAATTTGACCCAGGAGGACGACAGGAAGGTTAATATTCTGCTCAACATGCTCCAACTGCTGTAGATTCAACCAAAGAGCTGCACTGAAAGTTAAGGTTTCATCTCTAAGAGTCTTTTTTAACAAAAACTCAAGGTAAATATACTGGCAACGTGTCACACTGATAGCTGCTGGCAGCTCAGCAGGCGGGCAGATGGAAATGGAAAAAAATAAGAATAATCTCTGTAGGAGGGCTCTCTAAGTGTGCAAAAACAACTTGACAACAGTTGCTGACTAACTGGAAGAACCTTATTTTAAGAATTGGAAAAAATCATATCTTAAATCTTATTTATCTTTTTTTCTCTCCACACCAAAGTGTTTCGGTGCAGAATACAAAGTAATACAGCTGATAGAGATGCTACTAGAAAGCTGAATCTTACTTCAGTGAGTGTTAAATAGAAATGATGCTGCATAAAGACATAAAAACTCAAATCAAAGCTAAAATCTTCATTCGTTCCCCCTGGAAATAAACCACTGAGATGTTAAATCTGAACTCAAAGCACATCATTGGCCTTATTATGTTCAGTAAGGAAGATGATCTCCAAGGCTTTCTACAATCCACTATGACCTGTTGCACTCTCATTGAATATTACTCATCGGCTGTCTGTGGGTTGAACTCAGACTGAAATATGCCTCTCGTTCATGTGTATGTTGGAAAGGTCGAGATAAGTTGGCTTCCCGTCACTCACTGATCTGTGCACACTGCGTGGCTCCTCAATGTCCAACTGGCTTAATTATTATTATCTATTCATATTCTATTATTTTATAACTGCACATTGAAATAATACAAGAAGCAGAGAAGAAGAGGTGTTGTATGACAGTAGTGAGTGTGAGGGCAGTGGATAATGACATTGAAATTTGCCCAGTGTTGGGGAGTAACCAAACACTGGGGTTGACTGTATAAAAGAAATGGACGTAATATCCGTGACGTCACCCATTGGTTTGTGGACTGCTGCTTGAAAGCCAATAGTTTCGGATCTGGGCAGCGCCATCTTGAAAATTTCAGGTGCATGCTGGGAAAAATAAAAACACTGATTCTACTTATATGGGCATGAGGCGGGGTCATGGGTGGAGTGGGGAGGTCGCTATGGTTACGAGGGCTGGATCTCGAGGACATTGGTCAATCAACCTGTCAATCAGGACGTAGCCACGCCCTAATGCATACCCTGCTTTATCGTCACATATAAAATCAGGGAGGCCAAAATGTCCCAAATGAAGATCATACTGCATTGAAGAAGGCTTTAAACTAGCGATTGAGACCATAAACACATTTTGAAAACGTTTACTGAGGTTAGAAATCAAGTGAGAAGTTGGTGAATTCTCCATTGACTTGTATAGAGACGGTCGCCCCCTGGTGGCCTTTTGATAGAATGCAGCTCTAAGTTACTTCCGCGTTGGCCTCATTTCAGAGGACCAGAACTCCCTGCCTGAGAGTAACTAGTTACGTGTAAGGGCGTTATGTAATTTAATTACATGTAACTGTAATCTGTTACAATAATTGAGGAAAAAATGTGTCATTAAATTACAGTTACTTATCAAAATTTTGATGATTACAAAGGAGGTTAGACCTTTAAGATTTTGCTCAGGAGGGTTTTTTCCTCATTATTTAATATTTAACATGTTACTGAATACATATATTGCTGTTTTTAATTCTTTAAAATCAATATATTTGATTATATTTAGTAAATAAATCATGATGTGGGCTTAAATGGAGTCACAGTACCAATTAAACTCACTTTATTCATCAAATATCTTTATTTTATATTCCAAAATCTACATGAACTAATGAATACATTTTACAATGAGAGATAAATGTTGCTTTATAAGAAATGATCTCCCTTATAAATCATGTCAGTATCCATGAAAAACAGATGAGCTTAGATTTTGGTGCTTAATGGGAACATTTACCCTAACAGCTGAAAACATTGGTTAGATAATTAAAAAAGTCTGTAATCTGTAACCTATTACATTTCCACAGTAACTTGTCCAACCCTGCTTTTGCTACACCATGTGAGTAAATCTGCAAGGCTGATTTCAGTCTGTCTGCAGTTTCAAGCTCCAACAACAAGCGTATTTTTCTTTTTTTGGCAATGATAAAACCAAACATTTTAACATTTGGGAAAGCTTATAACAGTTGTGAGTGGGGGAAAAAAAGTGTTGATTCTGCGCCAACTAGATACTTTGGTGTGGGACAGACTAATCATGCAAATGTTATGTAGTCTGCAGTTGAGTTTAGACAGCGCTGGGATGCTTACAGTTTAACATATTAAAACAAAAACATAAAAGCAAATGGAAAAATAATGGGGGGGCACAGTGAAGACAACAGCTTGAGGGTATAGGATGTTTTATATTGTCTGCTGCATTCAGAGTGGTAGATTACATTCTGTATTCTTCCACATATTTGGAAAAAACATTGCAGCAAAGAGCAAAATCACAGCAGACAGACATAGTGGGTCTGTTAGAAACCTCATCCTTTCCTACTACTCGTACTAACTCTGACGTCATTTGAAGTATGTAGTGTGTTTCAACTGTGTAGTATGTGATTTAGAGTATGTGAGAAGTTCCTGGATGGTTTACTAGATTCTCCAGAAATGCAGAGTATGCATCAAGAGCGGACTACTCACACTCACATTACCCAAGATGCAACGCTACTACTCACACTCACATTACCCAAGATGCAACGCAACTTCTGGAAAAAACCCAAAATACAAACGTCACAGATCATCACCTCAGTGGTTTCAAGTTACAGCGAGGGTTTGTTCGCTTCCTGTTTTCAGAACAAAAGCACCAGGTGTTTTATTTTGTGAAAATGACAGGAAGTGCGTTACTCGCTACGGCTAACTCTGAATTCTCGGGAACAAAACTTTAAACAGGTGATATTTGGACAAATTAGCGTCACATTGTGGATCTAAAGGGCTACTTTACTTTCTTCCTAAAAAGGTTAGAAATGTGGATAAAGTGGTTTATTTACAGAGTTAGAGCTAAAATGAAATCAGCTTCAGTCTGATGATTTCAGCTCGGGTAGGAACCAAATGCATTGTGGGTAATCGTGTAGTTTACTACAGTGTAAACGGTCTGCTTACTATCTGGTTGTTTAATGTGTAGGATGGAAGTATGTAGTATGTAGTATAGTAGTATGTAGTATAGAAGTATGTAGTATGCGGTTTCAAACACAGCCATACTCTACTTTAAAGTCCTTTCTGACTGACAGAGTGGCATATAGCCTTCACAACCAAACCCTATTATCTTAGGATCCACTGCTGAGGTGCATGAGGTGAAAATTGAAGTGATATTTGAAAAGGGGGAAAACCTGTTGCTGTTGGAAGTCAACACAAAAAGGAAAATGGATGCTATAAAGGCCAGATGATTGTAGGGTAATGGAAGCTGAAAGGTTATGCTTCAACCTTCAGGGGCTTGCTTGGTTAGGTTATTGTTAGTTACCAGCCACCGATAACAGTCTTTAAATCGTACTTCTCTTGACATAGGTAACACTTTGCAAGCTTGTCTTCTCCACCTTTAACACAGTTTTCATTCTGTAGATGGATGCTGAGTTGCAGCTTGTTAAACCCGAGGAAGAATGACACAAAAAAAATCTGTGTGGGCCCAATGTAGAGAATATTAACACACCAGATAGCTTTAAGACAGTAATACTGCAAAAATGTTTGACATGTCTCATGCCTTACTACTGTATGAGTATATATAAGTGTCCCTCATTTATTGGCTCTTGAGGTTTAGAGTGCAGCCAGGATCCTTCCTCGAAGCTCCGAGGCTGTAAAGTTGTAAGGCTAGTGATTCAAAATTTAAAGAGATTATACTTGTCACAGACACATACAAGTACATTGTGAAATATCATTGAGTCAAACTACCAGGCAGCGCACAATGCAAGTACAGTACAAGAAATGATAAAAGCTAATATTTAGAGCATTTACATTTGTCAATGCAAGGCCAACAATAAAAAAAAAATAGTGATAAAGAAGCAGCAGTATTTAAATGGCAGTTGAAAGCAAAATATATAAAACAGTAAAAACAGAAGCAAAGTAAATCATGCAGTTAAAGTAAATGTTATTAGTGGCGGGGTCCTTTGCTATCCTTCTGTTGTATAAGCTCAGGACTCTTCTCAGATGATGACTGTAAATATAATATAAATATAAATGTATACATGGTTTATATAACAGCTTTATATATGTAACAAAAGTGCACTATAGCGCAACAGAATAAAAACAATAATAATAATTTTAACAATCTTTCAAAATATGTCCTAAACACCTTCAAACACGCCGAGCTATGGGACAAAACAAGTTGTGGTTCTTTTTTTAGATTTAACAGGCGAGTAGTCGTGTCCATTAGTGTTACACTGCATGCTAAAGGAACTGAGGTGTGTGAAGGGGCTGCTTCGTGTAATTTATGTCAAAAACTAAAAAAAAAGCCTTGAAACAAATAACAACAGCCTCCAGCAAAGGTCTGCTGCTATGGCGTGGTCGGCAGTCACAGTGAAGGCCTCGCATCCTGTCATCTCAACAACAAGGCACAACATGTGACAGGTCCACACACTTTCTAGATACTCCACCACGTTGGTCGCAGTCAGTTAGTGTTGTAATATGATTTACATTTGATTTTCAGTGTTGGATCAACTTAGTGTTGGATCAACTTAATTTACTAGTGTTGGATCAACTTAATTTACTAGTGTTGAATCAACTTAGTGTTGGATCAACTTAGTGTTGGATCAACTTAATTTACTAGTGTTGGATCAACTTAATTTACTAGTGTTGAATCAACTTAGTGTTGGATCAACTTAGTGTTGGATCAACTTAATTTACTAGTGTTGGATCAACTTAATTTACTAGTGTTGAATCAACTTAGTGTTGGATCAACTTAGTGTTGGATCAACTTAATTTACTAGTGTTGGATCAACTTAGTGTTGGATCAACTTAATTTGCTAGTGTTGGATCATATTTTGTGAAAGCTGAGTTCAAGCTTTTTTCAAATCTGTCTTTATTTATTTCATAGCTTGTCTCTAACAAATATTACGGTAATCAACAGGATATTTCAGAACGGAATGTTGAGAAAAACAGATTTAAAGACGAACATTCTAGAATCCCAACATTCTAGAATCATAACATTCTAGAATCTCAACATTCTAGAATCACAACATTCTAGAATCTCAACATTCTAGAATCACAACAGCCAAGTGTCTCTTAACATGGTGTAAAATATGCACAATGGTCACTCTGTAACCCAGCCGCACATTAACATTTAAAAGAATCAATATAAAAACATTTCATAGTGATTAAGTCTATAAAAATATACAAATATCTATTGTGTAATAGTGTAATTATTATTAGTAATGTTATTATACAACATCTATTCTTTCAGCAACACTTCCAACCTAATTTACTAGTGTTGGATCAACTTCATAGTGTTGGATCAACTTAATTTACTAGTGTTGTGCAGCTGTGTGAGGTGAAACAGGGGCCACAGTAGTGTATAGGCCACATAGGGCCAAATTCACGAATGAAGAATGAATTCAAGAATGAATTGCGCCTGCTAATAGCACTGTGAATTGTGCAGCATTTGCATCAACAATCTGCCCTGTTTTAAGGTCCTATTAACAAAATAATTTGTGCTAATGATATGCAGGCTCAAACATGCCCACAAAGTGTTGCAACTGAGTGACTATTAACACCAGATTGGTGAGTATCTGACGGTAAATGATGTTCTGTGTTCTGCTACACATATTCCAGCTTTATAAAGTGGACTTTGTATGTCGTATGTAATAAAGCAGTCCTAATGGATGAATCCTGAGCTCCATCAGCGCTGTCAGGGCATTTTCATTTTTAAGTAGCTGAAAGTCTGATATAAGCCAACTATCCCCATGCCCACTTGCCTCTCCTCATACTGCCCCTAGTGTCTGACAGATTATTTCAACCTTGATATTATTCAATATCAATTTAATATCATTGAAGCCTCACAAGCTTTCAAGATTTGAAGAGAGAGAGACAAAGTGAGAGTGCGCAGTTAACCACTCCACCACTCCACTCTAATTGCGTGACTATTAACGCTGGCCTTTCTGAATTAGACTTTGTGAATTATCAGTGAAGTTTATTTGCATCGAGAGGGGACAATTTTGCATTGAATGTGGCATTTGTACAGGTTTAGCAGCCGCAAAAGCTGCACAATGCTTGTCTGCATCATAGTCTCCACATATTTTAAGTCATACATATAATAAGATATATAAGTTTTAATGTAAGATCATGCCAAACTGGTTGATATGGGTTTTTATTGAGAATTTAGTGTTTTTAAGCAAGTTACAGAATAGAATAGAAGAATAAAATAATCTTTATTGTCATTGCACAAAACAATGAAATTCTGTTGGAGCAGTCCTCCAGCTGCCCAGGATTATAAACATATATATACATTATATACAATAGGGCACAATATCAACAATAGAAAACGTGTCCTTAAGTCCTTAAAACCTTAAAGGGCCAATTAAGTATATATACAGTATATACAATAGGGCACAATGTCAACAATAATAATATAAAACATGTGCAAAAAAGTCCTTAAAGTCCAGTGTACCTTATTATTTGGTACAAAGTTTTTATGGTTACACCACTTAGACATTTTTACCATAATCCTCTAATATATTCTCTCAAAATGGATTAAAAGCAGAAATTTGATGCTGGGTCCACAAAAAAAGAATGTGTGCAAGTTATTGATACGTTTATTTTCTAATGTTAGTCTCTTTAAATTTGACTAACTAAACCACATGGACACACACACACACACACACACACACACACACACACACACACACACACACACACACATGCACATCATGTTTCCTGAATTGAAGTTAAACTTTTGAGAAATGTACATTTTTAATGTATTTTTGCCACCAACTGAAATGAAGCAAAGAGTGTTTGAAAACATGAAGTGCATTGTTCTTAATGTTCTGAAGAAAACCTCCCAAAAAAACAACAACATGGTTATTTATGACCTAAACCATGTCTGACATATGATATACTGTTATGGCCTTTCTGGCAGTTCAGAGAGTTGTGTTTTCCACTCTCTTCTGTAGAATATCTGCATCAACACAACATTTCTATTCTTTCTCTGTTGTCACTAGCATGTCCTTAATAACATGCAAACGTCTCTCTCCAGTGTGAAGAGAAATGTTCAAGCTCGACAGCTATCAGTGAGAATACTCAATTTCTACCCAAACTGCCATTAATGAGGGATACATTGTCATGAGAGAAACATGAATGTCCTGAAATGATGGTAATAGGGACTAATGTAGAGAGCACTTATAGAGCGGTTTATACCAGCCAAGCATATCGTTAGTCCTCCCAGAGGGATGCCAAAAAATTAAAAGAGGGAAGGACAATCTTTAGTTGGAGTATTACCAGGCGGGGAGTTCTGGTCCTCTGAAATGAGGCCAACGCGTGAGTAACTTAGAACTGCATTCTATCAAAAGGCCACCAGGGGGCGACCGTCTCTATACAAGTCAATGGAGAATTCACCAACTTCTCACTTGATTTCTAACCTCAGTAAACGTTTTCAAAATGTGTTTATGGTCTCAATCGCTAGTTTAAAGCCTTCTTCAATGCAGTATGATGTTCATTTGGGACATTTTGGCCTCCCTGATTTTATATTTGACGATAAAGCAGGGTATGCATTGGGGCGTGGCTATGTTGTGATTGACAGGTTGATTGTCCAATGTCCTCGAGATCCAGCCCTCGCAACCATAGCAACCTTCCCACTCCACTGTTGGCCCCGCCCATACTTCCGCCTCATGCCCATAGAAGTAGAATCCGTGTTCTTTTTTTCCTGCTTGCTGATTAAACACTTGCTGATTAAATTGGTACCCATATGACAAATTTGATGATGTCCATAGCTTCAGCTTTATTATGTAATTGTTATATTTCTGTCTTTTTGTCTGCATCTCTCTTTTTACTTCAATTAGACACACAACATCCTGAGTACAAACAAATCCCTTTATGGGGCCAGACCACATTATTTCACTGTGTCCGTATACTTTCTGCAGTGGAATTAATGAAATTATTTCACTTTGTCAATATGGCAATAAGATTTGTATTGACAGGACCTCTCAGTCCAGAGTAGCAGTGCTCGGCCCGCTATTCAAAAATCAATAACCGGCAGCTGGATAATCACCAAGCTACAGGCTGCAGCCAAAAGACTACAGCTGGTCGCTTTCCTCACTGCAACCTACAGTATGGTAGTATGGATAGGAATGTGTGTCTCCTGTGTCTCTATTTATATTTCATGGCTCTGAATAGAAGTGTGTGTTACTTCTTAAGAGTCAAAATAACGCTTTGCTGTCTGCTGGATTTCTTACTGTACCTGACACAACTGGGAATCTGCACAGCCTTGAAGAATGAAGCACAAAAAATGTGTTTAACAAAAGGAGTTATTCGTCAAGATTTTTTGGGGGGAAATCACCCTTTTTTCCCGATGTATTTTTATTGGGCATTTATAATACAAACATACAAACATAATAATTACAGAACACGTGAACAGAGACAACAGAAACAAACCCAAAAAAACCCCCACCCCCTGGAGAAGACCCGCATGGTAAATATCACGAGAACCCTGCTATGCATAGGAGACCAAATGTTAAGTTGGGTTCGTATTAGCAAGGTACTGTATCAGAGGTTGCCAAGTTGCGTCAAAATGTCGCAATCTTATCTTATCTTTTTCTTTCCAGATGGAGTGTATCGGTTAATTCCTCTGGCCACATCTTAGATGTTGGTGTGTTCCATAACATAAGAATAATTTTTTTCACTATTATAAGACCATATGAAATAAAACACTGTTGTGCATTGTTTAATTTTTTAAAGGTTTCAGACACCCCGAGAATAATAAGTAAGGGTTCTGGCTTTATCACAAACCTCATAACCTCGGACATTATATTAAAAACACCAGACCAGAAAGAGTACATTTTGGGGTCTAGTGCATAACTATGAAGATGGGTTGCAATGGAAGATTTGCATTTATCACACATAGGTGATACTTCTGGATATATATTATGTAATTTTTCCTTTGAATAAGAAAATCGCCCTTTTTCGGGCTGTGTCCTGCTGCAGCATCCTGTTTCAGTGGGAATCAAGTCCAGACTGCAATGTCTAGTAAAACAATTGTTCAGACAGCTGGAAATCACAGGTCTATGTTGTATCAGTACCAAAGTTGTAGGGAGTGGTGTAATGGTGCACTGAACATTTAGTACAGTATGGTTTAGGAGTTTTACAAGATATTTTTGAATTGCTCATCTTTCCAACCCTCTTTTGTCACTGACCCATGAAGCAACATTGGAGACTAGGATCCATCACATCTCCTACCTACAACCAATGTTTAATGCAATTTTTCTCTGACCGTAATGTAATTAGTTGTCTATACTTTACCATAATTTAACAATATAAGCAGCAAGAAAATTCAAATATTAGTTCTTGAATGCATTGACAAATAATACATTTACTCATTTAGGTGGGAGAACTCAGTGTGGTCTTAAAATGCTGAGCAAGTGTGAGTTTAATAATGTATTTATGTGACAGTTTTCCAGACAAGAGTTCAGAAGTGACAAATGCAGTCTGTCTGCAGTCTAGATGACTTTAGACCAGTAACAAGTGTCTGCTTGGAATATTTAGATCACTGCAGATTAAGAAACATATTCAGTAGAGGAACAGCAATATATTGTTTACTACTATATTAAAAAAATCACTACAGTACTACATCTCTGTGCGGGTAGTAGATTCAATTACACACAAGCATCACATTCTTTGACAGGTAAGCAGTAAATGGAGGAGCTGAAGGTTAAAATCAAATGCAGTCCAATACAAGATCACAAACTCCAGCATCAGAAGTGACACACAGATAAATAAACACACCTCTGCCTCAATGTCAAAAAGGATTAAGAATTTAAAGTTTCACAAAGGTTTTTACTACAACACTGCTTTATTTTGTTCAGGGACTTTTTTATTTTTTATTTTTCTGGTGCTTCAGTGTAGTCTAGTGTGTCTTTTTCTAAGCAGCCACTGAGACATTTGATACATAAATAACACTTCTACAAATACAACTGACAAATACAGCCGTTGTTTTACAGAATAACTCAAGGCAAGCAGCTGAACAGCCTGTCCGACCCTTCAAACTCAGCTCCCCCCCCAAACATTTCATTAGATGAACGATTCCCTCGCACCACTTTAGTGGAGCCATTTGTAGCACCTGGCCAAGGTGAGAGCAGGCTCTGGATTTATAGTGGAATACGCATAACCTCAAGGTGAACTAGCTAGTAATGAAACTATCTCTGCTCTCTGAGTCTCTCTCTCCCTCATCTTCACAGCGCCTATAAAACCGAAATGTGTCCAGAATCAAGGGTCCTGCCATCTCCTGTTACAATTTCCTGGCAAAGTTTTCCATCAGAATAAAGCTCATTCTTTCTCAGAGATGCCCCCTTAAACCCCCCACCCTCCCTCCCTCCCTAAACTTCACATTCACACTGAAGGGCCTGCAATGTTGTTGAATCATTCTACGAGTCTTTCAGATGTCTCTTTGCAGATGCCTTTAAATCTCACTGAGGGAGAAGCAAGCCTGGAGCATTTGGGATGTAATGAGGGTGAGTTATTGATAAGACAGAATCACATAAAATGGACAGATAACCGGTCATCAAATGTGCGCCAAAAGATAAAAGGGGAACATAAAATAGATTTTGTGGATTATAGGACACAGGATTTAAAGTTGTTTGTAGTGTGTGTGTGTGTGTGTGTGTGTGTGTGTGTGTGTGTGTGTGTGTGTGTGTGTGTGTGTGTGTGTGTGTGTGTGTGTGTGTGTGTGTGTGTGTGTGTGTGTGTGTGTGTGTGTGTGTGTGTGTGTGTGTGTGTGTGTGCACGCGCGCCTGAATGCATGTTGCTTTGCATATTTATGCCAAATTTCTGTGATCGTATAGCTGATAGGTGATAAAATGTAATGTTAACGGAATTTAAAAGTGAAGAGGAAGAGTGAAGATATTAAATTATGTAACAGTCTTAAGAATTTTGATCATCCTGTCCTTTCACACATTTACTAGACAGTCATGCATCACTTCCTAACAAACATCTTTAAGTAAAATGTCTTTTCCTGAGGCTATTTTTTGGACCAACAGTGTTCTCAGGATATATTTAGTGTTGGAGCCAAAATTATAATTTGGTCTTTTGATGAATTATGTAAAAATAAAAAATAAACTAAATCAGGGGATTCACAGTAATTGTATTTTAGTTAATTGATATCATGAAGTGTAGGGTGGACACTTACACTCACTGTCTGTCAGCACTTTGACAATCAACTGATTGAGTCTGACACTCCCTTTGACAATCAGCCAGCTGATTGAGGTGGTAACTAGTATCAGCTGGTATATGTGAGGAGCTGGAAGTCACAGGCACTTTTTGGTTTTGTACCCACACGTTTTTGAAATATAACTATAAGTTCATTTTTATGTCCTTTCAATTTGATGTGTCTGCTCCTCTTACATCAACCAGTAAGAAAATGACCTTGTTTGTGGAAACAAAGATGAGAATGGAAAATAAATATGACAAAAGAAGGAAATTGTGGACTCTGAGTGTTGTTTAAGTGCGTTAACCAAGGTATGAACCAAAAGGAACAGAAAGAAGCAATTTAGAAGCTGATTTAAAGTTTTACTTTTATTCGTCAAAAACGTATTAACATGCCTTTTATGTATACTGTCTGTGCATATGGTACATGCTGGTCTGGGAACACAGTAAAAGAGTAGCAAGAAACCTATGAATAAAACATCAATCAGTCACCTCCTGTTAGTTTGAAAGGTGGCTTTAAATGTTTCTTTGTAGAGAAAGGCAGCTGTGGATTCACAGCAGTTACGACATGTTTATGACACTCATGAAAGAGTCCAATATCGACCTGGAGACACAGCAAAAAAAAAGGTGTTGAAATGTCCACAGAATCTACTTCATCCACTCATCTGCTGTCTATTTACTACTCGTTGACAGTACGCCAAAATGTTGTTTGTGCAGTTAGCTGTTTACATGTTTACAGTTGCTTATGTCATTTGCAACCAGCATAAGCAAACATACTGTAGTAAAGGCAAACAGCTGCCCAAAATAGCCTCAAGACGCTCAGAGGCACACTGCAAAACACCACTGTTGCCAAGTAATACCTGCTCATGTTTCTTTTTTTTTTTAATTCTCCCCTTTTACAATATTAGTACAGCAACTGGTTAAAGTAAAGTTAGATAAAGATTGTGGTTATAGCAGATTAAGGTAAGGTATCTTTATTGATCCACCTAGATAGAAATTCAAAATTGACACAACAGACGCCTTGTAATGGTAAAAGTGATAAAAAAATAAATAAAATACTATACAATAAGTCATCTCTGTGTAAATAATCTGCAATTATATAAACATGCAATATGCATATATTCCTGATATTATATGCATGGTCAGGATTAGATGAGACACTTGGTTGAATAAAGTGTTTGTTGTACACTTTAATAAAAAAAGACACATTTGAATTGCAGATCAGTCTCCTGCATTAAAGTGAGAAAATGATAATAGATAACCTAATTATAAGAAGTTGAATCTATGTGTACATGATTTAAATAATAAGTAAATTCATTTTTAACTGTATTAATATAATAGTAGTAAAAACAGCTCCCTGACTATAAAACGCTGTGTTGAACAGCAGCTCTCTATCAGAGCAGAGTGATCAAACCCCAAGAAAAGGAACATAAAACCTGGAGCAGCCACAATTCTGCTACTCTACGCCAAAGAGAGTCTTGGTAAGTCCTTAAATATGACTTGCTTTAATATATGGCCTTATTAACCGCCAGAGTCAGAAAGTTAAAGAAAGCACTAGCGGTAGCATTAGCAATGGTTACTATTAGCAACCGCTGACTTGGCGCTAACATTAGCAACCGGTAACGTTAGCGACCATTGATAACCGTTGGTGCTAATGGCGCTAGCGTTAGCAATCATTAGCAACCGGTAACGTTAGCGACCATTGATAACCGTTGGTGCTAATGGCGCTAGCGTTAGCAATCATTAGCAACTGGTCACGTTAGCGACAGTTGATAACTAATGGCGCTAACGTTAGCAATCTTACCCAGCAACAAGACATAGTATTGTCTGATTAGCTGGTTGGTCGCTAGCTCGGGACAGCTATGAACGCGGTGTTCATTTCTGTATGTAATCTATTCGTTTCTGTGTGGTGGGATCTATCTCTTTTCAGCGTGAGAAATGACAGGGCGTGTGTCTCACGGTCAATGCTGAGACTTGACTGGCCAAAACATATGGTATTTATCATTTCAAATTCATTTAACAAGGCTTTTTGGTGCATGTCTTCCTGTAAATATCATCAAAAAAATGCATTGCATGACACACTTTGTTTTTGTATTATTCACTCTGAGCGCTAATGCTGTTGTAATGATAAAACCATGGTCATACTGAAACGTTACAGATAATATGCCCGCTAACATCTATAATTTAGCATAACACAGTGTGGATTAATATGCACTGTAAAATGAAAACAAAGAAACAATGCAAACCACAAAATTAGCAGTTGGCTATAAACAACAAATTACATTAGAGAGAAACTGATGGTAGTCATCCCCTCTCTACTCATTACTGTTAATTTATATAGTTAAAATAACATTGTGTATATTCTGCTTCACTTCAGAGTGACTTCAGCTCTCACTACCTGTCGGTGGTCTGCATCTGACCTTAAAGCACTACATGAACAGGGTTCCCATGCGTCCTGGAAAATCTGGAAAATTAGAGAAAAAGTAAAATGTCCTGAACCAGCTTGAGTTGTCCTGTAAAATTCAATTGGCAGCACAGGCACAGTGAAGAGCTGACACCACCTGACATTAGACAGAGATGACCAACTCTTTGTGCAGTCTTTAGCCACTTTACAATGAAAGTAGTTGGCACACCCGACTGAGATGCACACAGACCAACCACAGGGAAAAGAGTGAGTCAGAGGAAAAGTCATTTCAAATGGAGCACCCTTGAAATGAGAAAAAGTAGGCAGCGAAAACTAAAGACGTACATGTTCATTTGAACAGCTAGCGGTTGTTATTGCTCGTGTTGTTAGAATAAATCAATGGGAAACAAATGTTTTTTAATAGCACCTTTCAAACAAATCAAATGCAATTCAAAGTGCTTTACAGTTTGATTTAAAAGCAAATACAACATAAGAAATAAGTAAAAATGTACTTGGTAACTAATACACAGTGACTGAACAATAAAATATGAGCAGATAAAATAATGCAGGATAAATAATAAAAGTTAAAAAATCAATACAATAATGATAAAAAAGAAATAATAATTAAAAGAAAAAATAAAATGTACTGTCTGTCATACTGTAGCAGGTGAAACTGTCCTGGAAAAGTCCTGGAAAGTGATTTCAAGAAAAGAGTGGGAACCCTGAGGAAGCAGCCAGTCATCGAGCAGCCACCAGCGGTTACACGAGACTGGGCAAAACCAGGCTTCAGGTAAATATCATTTACTGGTTTAAAAAATGCATTGCATGGCACAGTTTTTCTATTATTCACGCTGAGCACTGCTCCTATTTTAATGATAAAACCATGATCATGCTGAAATGTCACTGATTACATGCCCGGTAACATTCATAATTTAGCATAATACTTAACATCCACATGAACACAGTGTGCTTTAATATGCACTGCAACATGAACACAAAGGAACAATGAAAACCACAAAATGAGCAGTTGGCTATAAACAGTCAGTCAGATGAAGATGATTAAATTACATCAGAGAGAGGATGATTGTAGTCATTCCCTCACTACTCATTACTGTTAATTTATATAGTTAAGATAATGTTGCGTATATATTCCGCTTCACTTCAGCTCTCACTACCTGTCGGTGGTCTTTTCACTCTTTTGCTTCATCTGACCTTAAAGCACTAAAGGAAGCAGCCAGGCATTGAGCAGTAAACACCAACTGTCTGATATGATCTCAGTGTCCATCACTGTGGTTAGATTACATTTAGAAACACTTCACATTACCAGATAATCTGTGCAGGCCATCAGTCCAGACCAAGATGGAGATCAAGGGACGGCCTTTCAGTTGTTATGAAGTTCGACTATATGGTTCATGGAACTGATAAGCCTCTAGTCTGCCCTCACTAGTCTAACGCACAATACAAACCTGCATGCATATACCAGAATGACTGTGTGTGTGTTTGGATGTGTGCAAGAATACCCCGGTGCATATGACGCAGTCTGTTTTGGGGGATGTCATGCTGGGAAAAACCAGGCGGGGAGTTCTGGTCCTCTGAAATGAGGCCAATGCGGAAGCAACTTAGAACTGCATTCTATCAAAAGGCCACCAGGGGGCGACCGTCTCTATACAAGTCAATGGAGAATTCACCAACTTCTCACTTGATTTCTAACCTCAGTAAACGTTTTCAAAATGTGTTTATGGTCTCAATCGCTAGTTTAAAGCCTTCTTCAATGCAGTATGATGTTCATTTGGGACATTTTGGCCTCCCTGATTTTATATTCGATGATAAAGCACGGTATGCATTAGGGCGTGGCTACGTCCTGATTGACAGGTTGATTGACCAATGTCCTCGAGATCCAGCCCTCGCAACCATAGCAACCTTCCCGCTCCGCCCATGGCTCCGCCTCATGCCCACATAAGTAGAATCTGTGTTTTTATTTTTCCCAGCATGCACCTGAAATTTTCAAGTTGGCGCTGCCTAGATTTGAAACTACTGGCTTCCGAGCAGCAGTCCACAAACCAATGGGTGACGTCACGGATGTTATGTCCATTTCTTTTATACAGTCTATGGGAAAAACATGAAGAGCAGGTATGTAGGATTATTGATAGATGAAATTGACAGAAGATTCCCTGTAGACACAATGGATATCGCACGTTGGGGCAGAGAAACATGAAAACCTACTGACACACGTCTCATGTAATGTGAATGTGGAGGAAGCTCGGTCAGAGTTTGCATTTTCCTTGCAGCAGTTTGCAGAGACTGTGTTGCAGGAACATAGTGGTGCATTCACTGACATGGGAAATCTGGTTAAGATAGCTATGATCATTCCTATTACAAGTGTGCCATGTGAGCGTGGATCCAGCACACAAAACAGGATTAAAACTAAATTCAGAAATTCCCTGAGTAATACAAACCTCATCAACCTGATGCTCATTTCAGAGCTTGGACCTCTCCGACAGCAGTTTGACTTTAACACAGCGGATATTAAGTGGAAAGAGATGAAGCGTACAGGGAGAGAATAGAGCATGGAGGCAAGAGAGAAGAGGGAGCCAACTAAACAAAGACTGAAGACACTGATGCAGCTCAAATGTAATAAGTTACATTACTTATTACATTTTAAATAGAGTAAATAGTAATCTGTAACCTATTATATTTCCATAGTAACCTTCCCAACCCTGCATTTTGGTAAGCATGTGAATTTGACACAGCTATTTTGGGTAGCACGCAACCAGGCAGAATTGTGAGAGGCAGCTAAGAAGATGAGACTTAATGTGTTTGTGGAATGAAAACTAACTAATCAGCTTTAGGAGAGCACTTATTGGAGCATTGGAAACTAATCAAAGTGAAGAATGGGGCTATTCAAGTCCACGAACAAAGCAGTCAGTCTCCAACAGAGGACAAAAGAAGACATATTAAAGAATTAGACGAACTGCAATAACAGACACACCCCTTATTTATGTTGTTTATTTACAGCCGAGCTCTTCGCTTCATAAAACATCTAACACACTGACATGTCTTTAAATTCCTCTCTGTACTAATTAGTCGAATTTACAACCTGGACAAACCTGCAAGCTAACACACTTTCAGCATATGCTTGAATTATTAATAAGTTAACCAACAACAAGATGCTGTAACCTATAGAGGGCAAAGGTCACGCTGCCTACTGTTTTGGCCACTTTCCAAAGTTAGTGTAATCTCACTGGAGTGTTATTTAGTCTTATTATTTATAGCAATATGGGGGATATCCAGAAAATCAGACATAAATATTCACACAGTTCTGGGACTCAAGAGCTTGACATCCACCAGATGACATTAAATGCATCATTTAACAAACAGCAGAGATCTGATAATCACACCTGTACTTCCATATTTTTGTGTTTCCCTGCCTTTACAAAAAATAGCTGTTTATCAGAATAGTAAGAAATCATATTTTATAATCCCTGTGTAGCTACAGTCAAAAATGAAAAATCCTCCCAAAGTCTTGCTTTTGAATATGAGAAGTGTTGACCTCAAATGTTTCTAGTCAAATCAATTTTATATGCCTTAGTTTTAAAATACTGTATATATGCGGCGTCTCAGTGGGCTTTGCAGGCCCACAGCAGCAGTGGTTTCCAACTCAGGCCAGTGTCTAAGAAGATGAGGTTAACTCCCCCCAAATAGAGGATAAAATAGGATAAAATGGAAGAAACCTCGGGGGGGGGGGGGGGGGGGTACTGAAAGAAAGATAGTGTGCTGGCTTCACTACTGTAGTTGAGAAAAGTGCAGTAACAGTAAAAGTAAGTTGTTGTTTTTTAAAGATTTATTTGGGGCCAACAGGAAGCAGGGAGAGAGAGAGAGAGAGAGAGAGAGACGACCTGCAGCATAGGACCCAGGCCAGACTCAAACCAGGGACGCTGTGATCACGTGACCTGCGCTCCAACCACCCAGTTACAGTAAGTTTAAACAAATACAAACTACAATGATGGGACTATAATATAAGAATATTATAATAGGTCCAATGATGATGCAGTTTGTCACATTTGACAAATCTATCATAATAAGTCTTCCTTCCTACCTTCCTCTCTCCCCTTTCTTCCTCCATTCCGTCCTTCCTTCCTCCTTCCTTCTTTCCTTCCTTCCTTCCTCTTTTACTTTCTCTCTCCCTCCCTCCTTCCTTCTTTCCACCATTCCTCCTTCTTGCTTTCTTTCCTTCCTCTCTCTTTCCTCCCTTCCTTCTTTCCTTCCTCCATCCCCCTTTCCTCCTTCCTTCCTTCCTTATTTCCCCCGTCCTTCTTTCCTTCCTCTTTTCCTTTCTCTCTCCAACCCTCCTACCTTCCTTTCCTCCCTTCATTTCACTTTTCCTTTCTTCCTCCCTTCCTTCTTTCCTCCCTCTCTCCTACCTTCCTCCCTCTCTCCTACCTTCTTCCCTCCCTTCCTTCCTTCCTTCTTTCCTTCCTCCTTTCCTTCTTTCCTTCCTCCTTTCCTTCCTTCTTCCTCCCTTCCTTCCTTCTTCCTCCCTTCCTTCCTTGACTCGAGGACAACTGTGTCATGATTTACTTACCGAAACATGGCTAACCAAACATGAATAAATGGAATAAACTGAAAAATAATTAATAGGTGCTTAACTCCTGGACTGTGGCTACTCTGTGCAAATTAGAAATGCCAGTCAAAACAATATGCTACCTCATAATAGCTCTGCTCATTGGCAGCTGATGGACGCTAACATGACACCAGCTGTCAGAGAAGTTGAAACTATAACACATTTACTCTTAAATTGTTGAATTAAATATATATTGTTACCATTTTCATTTATTTTCTGCTTCAATCTTTCAGTTTGTTCCTTAAATGATTATAATAGCTGCTTGCTCACATGTTGGTGGTTGATGGTGTTTAACTAATCCTAAATTATAGTGTGAGCATGTGAGTTCACAGTCAAACCTACTGTTTACACTATTACAATACATGCACATAACTTCCCCGCAAGAGGCTTAGCACAGCGTGAAGCATCACAGCGTCCTCACTCCTACACAACAAACAACCCTGAGAACATCTGCAAGACATTTTTTTTTTAAGCTTTTCTCTCATGCAATTGAATCCCATTACCGATTTAAAAAAAAAAAAAAGAAAAAGAAAGAAGCGACTGCGGCGTCTACCTCAGAATGAACCAAAAAAAAAAAAAAAAAGATTTGAAAATTTCCTGTCAGCTTCTATAATCTATTTTTAACAGTCTGCTGCAGAGGGCTCCTGACTGTGTTCCCAGAGCAAGTCCAATGACAGCGGTAATAAATGGTCTTTTTATTGGCCGGCTCTTTAATACGCATATAAAGCCCCCCCCACCCCCATCCCATCCACCCCCCTTCATCGCCTCCCCTCCAGATCCGATTTGGTGTTTGAGTGCAAGTACGGGCCACGCTGCCAAAAGAGCAAACATAAAAATGCAGCAAGTGACTTGATAAAAAAGCGAGATAGCGGAAGGTAATGAGAGGAGAATTTCATTAAATCGCAGGCATTTTTCACCCAAATAGAGAAAGAAAGAAAAAAAAGAAAAACCAACAGTCCCATTCTTATCGTCCAATAACATCAAAAAGACAAGGAGCTATTTTTTTTTTTTTTCTTCTTCCTTGCTTTAGTGACTGATTTGCTGCTTGCATTGTCTTCCTCCATTTCTAATCACTGTTGACACTTTGCACAACTCCTTCAACGGTGATAAGAGGGGAAACAATTACAATTCATGTCTTTTTCTCTAAAGGCAGACACACACACATACACACAGACACACACACACACACACACAGACACACACACAGACACACACACACACACATATAAAAGCAATCTCTGCAGTTCCCATACACAAACTTAAAGCCCAATCGAAAGATGTATGAGTTACGAGATGGGTTTATGGAGCAAAATAGTCATGTGTGGATTTATGGATTGTCTGCGTTTTTGATAAGAGGGGAATTAGAAAGGAGGGGGCAGAGAGAGTGAAAGGTGTGTGTGTGTGTGAGAGAGAGAGAGAGAGAGAGTGTGTGAGTGTGTGTGTGTGTGGGTGAGTTTTGTGTTTGCAGCAATTCTGTAGCAGAGTAGAGTGACAATGAAGGGGAGAAAAAGAGAACATGATTGAGTGGGACATTTTGTCAGCCGCAGACGTGAGCTGGAACCCGGATTTGTGTGTGTGTGTGTGTGTGTGTGTGTGTGTGTGTGTGTGTGTGTGTGTGTGTGTGTGTGTGTGTGTGTCTATAGGGGTATACCAAAGTCTGAGTCACCCTGGACCTATTCTTTACTTCTTTATTGGCATTCTAAAGCAGCCACCTCTGTGCTAACCGGAGCACTGCCACGGCTGTTGATAGGGCTGCCAGCGCCTATGTCCCTGATGATTGTGTGTGTGTGTGTGTGTGTGTGTGTGTGTGTGTGTGTGTGAGAGAGAGAGAGAGAGATTTTTAAACTCAGACTACATTTAGGTACAGGTTGTTAAAATGTACATTTAGTATTTGTGTTGGTTTTATATCATTTGAAATGACATTTGCACCATTTTTTAACCAAAAGTAAGACTGAATGCTCCTGAAAATGTCAAATGGTGTAACCACAAAAGAATGATACATATTAAATATTTTACCACCTACAGTGTATTTAAGTGGACTTATACTAATAATGACTGTAAATGTTTCCTGATCTCCATGGTTACCCAGATTAAATGTAATATTTAGATCAATAGTATTCCATTAGCTTTATTTGATATAAAAGTTATAATGTAAGATCATGCCAAACTAGTTGATATGGTGTTTTATTGGCTATTTATTGTTTTTATGGTTACACCACTTAGACATTTTTACTATAATCCTCTAATATTTTCTCTCTAAATGGATTAAAAGCAGAAATCTGATGCTGGGTCCACAAAAAAAGAATGTGTGCAAGTTATTAATACGTTTATTTTCACATTTTAACCCTTTAAATTTAAACTAAACCAAAGAAAACATCATTGACCCACATACAGAGTTTTGATTGTGCCAAGCTCTCTGCACACTTCTTCTTTTAATTTGACAAGGCCCAGGAAGTGCGTCATTGCCTCCCGCCTTTCACAAAGAGCAGACGTATGTATTTATTTACATTATAGAGCGGGAAAGCGAGATCGGCTCATAAGTGGTCACTCAAGATCGGTGTGTAGGCGCATCCTAAGGCCAAGTGTTAACTGATGTACTCAGAGCTGTCCACTTGAGATTGGATCATCATATTACATGTTAATGCTAAATGTGAATGAGGTCATAGGTCACGGCACTTATGTGTAAGATGACCTCTGTGACACGTGAAGTCAGTGAGTAATATCTATCGTCGTCATGGTTTGAAAAGCTTTACTGTTGATCAGAAAGAAAACAACATGGCCTTAACCCTCCTGTCGTCCTCCCGCGTCAAATTGACCCCGTCTTTTTTTGACTGTTCCTACTTTCCTTCCTTCCTTCCTCTTTCTTTAATTTTTCCTTCATTCTTTCCCTCCTCCCCTCGTTCTTTGCTCCCTTCCATCCTTCCTCCCTCCCGCCCTAACTTCCTCCCTCCCTCCTCTCTTTCCTTCCTTCCTTCCCTCTTTCCTTCCTTCCTTCCTCTTTTCCTCATTAATCCTTCCTTCCTTGCTCCTTTCCTCCCTTCCTTACTCATTTCCTTCCTTCCTTCCATCCTTCCCCCTTTCCTTCCTCCCTTCCTTCTCTCCTAAATTCCTTCCTCTTTTCATCCTTACTCCTTTGCTTCCTTCCTTCCTTCCTTCCTTCCTTCCTTCCTTCCTTCCTTCCTTCCTCTTTCCTCCTTCTCTCCCTCCTTACTCCTTTCCTTCCTTCGTTCTGTCCTTCCTTGACCCGAGGACAACATGGCCTTAAACATGAAGATAATTAAGCTGTATATATAACTTCAACACCACAGCAATATATGCTTTGAAGTATTTTCAAATAAGCTAACACTGTTTCTTAGCAACTTACACGTTTGCACAAAAGACATTTCTTGAAACTTTCAACCTTTTTTTTTTCTTCTCAAAAACAAAAAACACAATTTTCTGACTCTTCTTGCAAAATCACACAATCACCTCAGAACAGTTTTATCTGAGCTCAAAATCAATCCACGTTTTCAGATTATACACACCGCAGTAAAAACACTACCAAGCATTTATTACACACTGCATCAACAATGGAAAACAGGGTTCAGGGCATGAAGCTCAAGAAAGAAAAGAAGAAAAAAACAAGTTTATAAGAGTAAAAAATGAGAAAAAGGACAAAAAAAGACTTCAAACTAAACCCATTTATTGCATTTAACTTCAGTACCTTCTGAAACAAGATTTACAACTTAGTCAAAGTTTATTTGGTCTCAATATTTCATTTAAACCCATTTATTGCATTCAGTGCATTTAACTAAAGTGCCATCTGCCACAAATACATGAACTTACTTACTTTTAGTGTGACTGATTTTAGGCTACCGTAGCTGCTCCTCCTACGTCAGGCTTTCAGTGTAGAGAGGCTTTCAGTGTTAGTATCGGCTCGGCTTGCTTGGAACCTCAGCAGAGCAGGTACTAAAAAAGTACCAGGTACTATCCCTAGTGGAAATGCACTAGGCGAGTCGAGTCGTGCTGGAACTGTGTAGTGGAAAAGCGCCATAGCTAGAACAAGGTTAATGATCCACATGGCGACGTCATAAAAAGAAGACGATACGTGCAAAAATGCGATAGAAAACCAATAGTTTTTTGGTTTGTGTGGTGCACGCACACACACATACTTTCTAGTACACCACTCCATGACATAGCGAGTCACACAATATAGATTGTATTTCAAATAAAAGTAAATTGGAAAAAATTTGAGGCATAAATATATGTGTTTATAAATGAATAGCTACTGGTGCATTCAAATAAACCAGCCTTTAATAGAAAAGCATTTTTCCCAAAATAGACTGCGTCTTATATACAAGTGTGACTTATTTACCAGTTTTTATCAATCAATCAATCAATCAATCTTTATTTGTATAGCACCAAATCACAACAGAGTTATCTCAAGGCACTTTAAACATAGAGCAGCTTCTAAACCGAACTCTTCAGGTTTTAACTTTAAAGAGACCCAACATTCCCACATGAGCAACAGTGGAGAGAAAAAACTCCCTTTTAACAGGAAGTAACCTCAGAACCAGACTCAGAGTGGGAGAACATCTGCCTCGACCGGTTGGGGTAGAGAGGAGAGAAAGGAAGAAGAGGAGAGAGGAGGAGAGAGGAAGACGAGGAGAGAGGAAGGATAGAGGAGAGAGGCACAATGAAAATTAACAATGAAGCTAGAAGGTCCGGGACTGGAATCTGTCATCTGGACGTCTACAGGCCCAGATTACCTGTGAGACCAGAAAGCACAGACAACTCCGGGGAAGAAGTTTAGGTTACTGAATGCATTAATAGAACATGAATGTTAATGGATATAGATGGATGGATACAGTATATTTCATTTCTGCCAAGTCCATTCAGCTAGATGTGACTACACTGTGCAGTTTGTTTCATGCTGAGCAGTTTTTAACATTATGAGGAAAGAATTTACAACTTGTTGCTCATGTTCGTGTTCAAAAGTGAAATAAATGTGACTTGTGTATATTTTATTCGAGTGCATTGCCAAACAGTGTCACAATGTGTTGCAGCTAAAGTTGACTCTGGTTCAACTGCTTTGCCAGACAGCTCTGTGTTTGTTTGTCCGAACCCTGCGTACCCCCATCGTGCCAATAGAACGAACTCATTGAAATGAATGAGGGGGCTGCTTTTATCCCGCAGTGCTAATGTTTGGCGGAACACAGATTTAGTGCTGTTGTGCTTTGTTATTTCATTGACTGAACTCATTGAAGAGTCCTCATAACAATAGAGGTACACCAATGTCGTGTGTGTGTGTGTGTGTGTGTGGGGATGGTTTGATATAGTAGCTTTCAAAGAGAAGTGGACATGAACCAATAGTTAATCTAATGGTGTTTGAGGGAGACAAAGCCGGTTTTTCCTCTAAATTGTGCCACTTAGGCATCAGAATCAAAAGGATTATGGTATGAAAGGGATTAGGGGCCTTTTGTGATGACAAATTAAACATCATGCATGAATGTTGAACAACTTTCCATGTGTATGCAAGAACACACAAAAACACATATGCAAATCGGAGTCACAAAATTAGGTTTCCTTTTAGAGGATGAGAGGTGGCTATCACACTCTTCCAAACTCTTAAGGCTGTAGTACTGTATTTTGGTTAATTCAGTGGTATCTGACCATTTTAACATTATGCATCATCCTGCCCTAGTGGGTGTAAATTAAAATTTCAACCATTAAAACCTTAGCAAATCTTTAAATATCCTCTCTGCTCCACCTGTACCTTAACATAAAATTGTGTTTCTCTCCCACACTGATATCTTTACTGGTTTACACTTGTGAATGATCCTTTCTTGCACTGTATGTCCCACCCATATAGACTGTAAAAAGGAAATGGACGTAACATCCGTTGACGTCACCCATTGGTTTGTGGACTGCTTCTCGGAAGCCAATAGTTTCTAATCTAGGCAACACCATTTTGAAAATTTCAGGTGCATGTTGGGAAAAATAAAAACACGGATTCTACTTATATGGGCATGAGGCGGAGCCATGGGGAAGCGGGGAGGTTGCTATGGTTGCGAGGGCTGGATCTCAAGGACATTGGTCAATCAACCTGTCAATCAGGACGTAGCCACGCCCTAATGCATACCCTGCTTTATCATCAAATATAAAATCAGGGAGTCCAAAATGTCCCAAATGAACATCATACTGCATTGAAGAAGGCTTTAAACTAGCGATTGAGACCATAAACACATTTTGAAAACGTTTACTGAGGTTAGAAATCAAGTGAGAAGTTGGTGAATTCTCCATTGACTTGTATAGAGACGGTCGCCCCCTGGTGGCCTTTTGATAGAATGCAGTTCTAAGTTACTTCCACGTTGGACTCATTTCAGAGGACCAGAACTCCCCGCCTATATTGACATTTCATTGGACCTTCAAGGTGTTAGCTTAGGACTGTTACTGATAGCCGAGACAAAATCAGAAATGGTTAATGGTTGTTTTATCTGTATTCTGTGTAATACCGTGAACTTCTATGGCCTCTAACATACAAACAAATATTAGTATGTGTCGTAATATAGAGGTCAGAGCTTTCAGAGGGAACCTGAAGTCGCTGATATCCATTAAACTGTATTGCTAGATGATTATCTTTAGGGTTTCTTCATTCATTACGCAGCATATTCTGCTTTACATGGAGCTTATATCTTGAGTTTCATGTGTGGTTAGTATGTTCAAAATTGAAGCAAACATTACATTTTATAACACCTTTCTTTATTTTCTGGGTATTTTCTTGAGGTTTTCAACATATTTTCTATTGAGCAAACATGAGACATTTTTGGAGTTACTGTTGTAAATGTGAACGGACTTTACAAGGTTGGGAGCTTGGAGCGATTCACTGCAATGTGTGGAAATCTAACTAGACAAGTGTCTGCTGGCTTGTTTCACCACCTCACTCCCTTTCCCTCTTCATCCCTGAGCATCTGTTTGCATCTGCTCTCCCAAGCTTCCTGTATCTCTTTCTATCTCTCTTTTCTTTTTTCTTTTTTTTCATTCTGTTCCCTGGTTACCATGTGGGCACAGTGTGAGATGTGTTTGTTTGTCTCCTTTGGCAATATGTTTCCCAGACAGAGAAACAAAGTAGAGACAGAGCCTGCATGTATACACTCACACTCACACACACAAATACACAAATACAAGTCTCAATGCACACACACACACTTGGAAACACACATTTGAGCACACACACACACACACACAGAGACATATCAGAGTGTGTAGGTGTTGAGACGCCTTGAGATTCAGAGACGAGAATGATATGAAAATCTCAGCTTTGGAAGAGAATGGATAACGAGTAGTCAAAGGGAAAACTGCTGGCATCCATACCCATAATGTACACACACACACCATATCCAAGGCAACCCATCTGATGTGTGCAAATGTGCAAAAAAAGATTCTCATGTTGTTGCCATGAAGACGGACAAACTATCACATGTGTTTTTCTGTGTTGCCAATTTGAGGGAGAGCTACAGTACAGCTTTGCTTTAGGATATGGAGCTTGGCATTTTCCAATTAACACGAACTGAACACTAACCTCCCTCTCATAAAACATACTTGAATGAATGACTCCATAAGGTGAAACAGCAGTTAAATGGGGCATGCAAGCTGAAAATGCAACACCCACCTACCACCTAATCCATCTTGTTTTTTTTTTGTGTGTGGTTAGGCTGATTCAAGGACTTTTTCTCTAACCTTTCCACCATTGTTATTTTGCTCAGCTACAGTTATGACAAATATATGTTTTTGACAGCCTTTTTATTCACAAGGAAAACAAAAATGAAACTAAATTAAATGCGACCTTTGGAAGAACTACGACGAAATGTATTACAGTGTGTTAAAAAACTAATATAATAACCCTTTACATACTAGTCTCTACACCAGGGATGTCAAACATGCGGCCCGTGGGCCAGATCCGGCCCGCCGAGGGGTCTGATCTGGCCCCACTTAACTTATTCCTCCCTTCCTTACATCTTCCTTTCCTTCCTTTCTGTCTTCTTTTTCTTCCTCTGTCCTTCCTTCCTTCCTTCCTTCTGCCTTTCATTCCTGTCTACTTTTCCTTTTCCTCCTTCTTTTTCTTCCTTCCTTCCTTCCTTTATTCCTTCCGTCTTTCATTCCTGTCTACTCTTCATGCTCCTCCTTCTTTTCCTTCCTTTCTTCCTTCTATCTGTCCTTCCTCCCTCCCTTCCTTCCTTCCTTCTCCTCCTTCTTTCCTTTCTTCCTTCATTTATTCCTTCCGTCTTTCATTCCTGTCTACTCTTCCTGCTCCTCCTTCTTTCCTTCCTTCCTTCCTTCCTTTATTCCTTCCGTCTTTCATTCCTGTCTACTCTTCCTTTCTTCCTTCTATCTGTCCTTCCTCCCTTCCTTCCTCCCTTCCGCCTTTCATTCCTGTCTACTTTTCCTTCTCCTTCTTCTTTCCTTCCTTCTTTCCTTCCTTCCTTCCTTTATTCCTTCCGTCTTTCATTCCTGTCTACTCTTCCTTCTCCTCCTTCTTTCCTTCCTTCCTTCCTCCCTTCCTTCCTTCCTTCCTTCCTTCCTTCCTTTATTCCTTCCTTTATTCCTTCCATCCATCTTTTTAATGATCCGGCCCACGTGAGATTAAATAGGGTAGTATGTGGCCCTTGAATGAAAATGAGTTTGACACCCATGCTCTACACCACTTCACATTAATAAATCCCCATCAGTCATTAATACATTTTGATTAGTCTTGTGGGAAAAAGTACATTCACAATTGACCTATGGCTAAGCCCCGCCCCCCTCCACTCACTCGGACAAACGATCAACATTCAGTGACAGGCGCTATGGCAGGTGTCACAGTAGGAGACATTTTGCAGGAGGCCATTGATGATTTTTGGATGTGTGAACTATCGTCATGGTAACCCGCTCAGCTCTAATATCTCTGCACATTTTCTGCCGTGTGTTGCGTTAAGCGGCAGATAAAAGGCTGCTGCTGGGAGAGAAAATTAATTAAGCCGCATGGACAATAAATGCGGCATGTTTCTAAAGTAAAAAAAAAAAAGAAAAAATTTTTAATAATCGTGATTTCAATTTTGACCCAAATAATCGTGATTATGATTTTTTTCCATAATCGAACAGCCCTATAATCTATGTATCTTTATGATCACTAAATGCTTTGTATGGCTGTCAGAATAAATCAGTCTAAAATGAAATAAATACAATAAAATGAGTATTAGAAGTACATGTTTGCATATTTGGGTGGTGTCATATTGTAAATCCTCTTTCTATTACATAATGATATAATAATGTTATTTTAAATGACCAAAGTAGTTTAACTACACCAAATAGACAATAATGAGATGTAATAATAACAATAAACAACCACTGCACTTATAATAGGTGATTTAATGTCACAATGTCACTTTAAAGGCACAATTTCACCTAAATAATTATTAATTTAGACATTTCAAGGATGTTTGAATAAGAGAGCATCACCAAAAAACTTCAGGTAACTATTAAAGCTTGACTATATACATAAATACAGAGTAAGACAAAAAGTGAAATTAATAAATAACAAATGTAAAAACAAAATAAATTAATAATCAATTTAATAAAAATACATCTTACACACAATGAACGTTTGTGAGTCAGTTGAATCATCTTTATTTAAACATGTGATTGTACGTCAGCACCTCGATTGCTCATTTTCCACATTACGCTTTCCTGCACGTCAGGCACTCGGTGAAGGTTTTTTCTCGTCTGCTGGTGTTATAATTTAATTAGGACTCGGGGCGGCTGCGGTTCAGGAGGTACAACGGGTCTTCTACAATCAGATGGTCGGTAGTTTGATCCCCGTCTCCTTTGGTCTGCATGTTGAAGTGTCCTCAGGAAAGATACTGACCCCCAAATTTGCTCCCGACGCCTATTTCACCAGTGTGTGAGTGGGTGTGTGATTGGTGTGTGTGTGTGTGTGTGTGTGTGTGTGTGTGTACGGGTGAGAATTAGACACATTGAAAAGTGCTTTGGATAAAAAGTGCAATATCGCTCCTAATTAGCAAGTTGACACCTTCTGTTGGCCTCTAGGTGTGTGAATGGATGAATGTTGACATACGTTGTAGAGAGGAAAACACTACGTCAATGCAGTTATTTTACCAGTTGTCAGATCACACACTCAAATTAATGTGGTTGCCTAGTAACTTATAATATTTAAGCATAAACCACACAGAGATCAATGCATATATGGGTACATTTTGGCTGCGTTCACACTGCAAGCCAAAATCTGATTTTTAGCCCATCTAGATTGGAACCAGATGCTCTTATGAAGTCTGAACAGTCATAAATCACATGAGATCTGATTTTTGCAAACCAGATTGAAACAACCTTTGGGAGGAAGTTTTAAATCAGATTTGGACAGATGTGTCTGAGTCTGAACAGCTCCAAACAGATTTGACTGTCTGTGACGTCTCGCTACGTCTCTACGCTACGTCACTCTATGCGACACCAGACCCGCGCTTATTCCAGTTGTTGTTGCTAGGTGATATCACTGGAGGCGGGCTTATTCCAGTTGTTGTTGCTAGGTGATATCACTGGAGGCAACGGAGGACGTTGAAAAAACATCAGTCCTTGGACAGAGGACCAAACCAAACTCTTAATCTTTGGGGAGATGACTCCGTTCAAGTGAAGCTCAAGGGTTTGTTGTTGCTGTTGCAATTATATGACATCACACAATACAGGCTAGATGACACCTCCGCTCTGTCAGATTGGTCATTAATGTGGCCCAGTCTGAACAGAGCCAAATCCGATTTGGACACTTGCTAAAACCAGTGTGGACAGTCAGGCCTAAAAATCAGATTTAAATCAGATTTGCCTGCAGTGTGAACGCAGCCTTTAACTGGTGGTGGTTATAAGTATGAATGGCTGTGGTTTTATCCTGGATTTATCTTTACTGTTTTTAACAATACTGGGTGCAACATAAGATAGAAAGATAAAAATATCCAAGGAGTTTGTGTCTTAGTTTCTAAGAAAATGTTATTTACAGCTTTATATGTGATCACTAATAAGGAAGGATGGTGGGTGATCTCAAGAGAAGTTCAGAAACACACCACTGCTTTTTGATTTAGTCAGCAATTCTTCAGTAGTCTGCTGTGGTCACCCTTTACCAGCTGATCAATCTCTGTCCTCAGCCTTCAAAGAACTAGACTAGAAATACAATTATAACTGATGCGTGGCGTCTAATTAACACACACTCAAGAGAGTAAACACTTTATTCGAGGACATGTAATTTCTCATTAACTTTGTGTCCCACTTCTAAAAGAAAACTGAAAGCTAAACGGTGGAGCTTTAATAAGGATAAGAAATGTGTTATATTAATACTGCAGAATATGGAAGGGGACCTATTAATGTCAGGTTCATGTTAACAGTGGCTGACAATGAGGTAAACATATGTTGTTAGTACTCCTTGTGAGCTTGTGACTGATTTCTTTATATGGTCATCTGCTCCGAGTGCAATGGATAATAAGTAAACCTACAACACCAGCTCGTCAAACAACATCATCATCATCATCACTGTGGCTGTTTCTGCTTGCATTATTCCTCCCTGCTTTATTTCTAACTGATCATCGGAACAAATCGCTTCAATAATCTCCATATGTCGTTGTTTCGACTGGTTTTTAACGCCACTGACATTTCATTTCCTAAGTCCGTTCGTAAAGTCCTCTGAGTCTGGTTCTGAGGTTTCTTCCTGTTAAAAGGGAGTTTTTTCTTGCCACTGTTGCTCATGTGGGAATGTTGGGTCTCTTTAAAGTTAAAACCTGAAGAGTTCGGTTTAGAACCTGCTCTATGTGTAAAGTGTATAGCGCCAAATGTGATTTGGCGCTATACAAATAAAGATTGACTTAAATTCTTCACAATGAAAGTCTATCGATATTTAGTCATTTTCAGAAGCTTTTAATTTAAGGCAGCAAAGCAGGAAATGTTGGGTTTGCATCAGTGGTCATTTATTCTGATACCTGCTAACCATCGGCAGCTTTTTTTTTTTTTTTTTTGAACCAGGCGAATCAATTAAGAACAGGTTCTTATTTTCAATGATGGCCTGACAAGAAGCACCAGCTTCTTGAGCGGGATGGGGATGGGGGGGCTGTGAAAGGAAGGGTTGGTTAGAGGGGCAAACAGTACCCAAGTACAGCTGTATAGACACATACAACAAAAAGTGGCAACACACTAGGAATACAAGGGAGGTACAATGTGACGACATGGTATGCAGAGGACAAGGTCATAACTTAAGCCACAAACATAGAACACTAGCCACAACAATAACAACAGAGATGCAGATAAAAATGATCACAATATATTAAAAAGCTTAATGACAAGCAGGGAATTAATATACGGCAGAGCCCACAGGAGCAACACATCACATAAATTAAGAATATAGGCCAGAGCCAGACATCAACCGGGATGGGTGTACATACAGGCAGGTGAGGTGGGAGACTGAGAGAAATGGTTAGGCTGTGGGAAAGCAGTTGCATAGGTCTGTGAAAAGGTGTGCGATGGCCTCTTTAAAGGCCGAAATGGAAATACATGCGTCCAATTTGAGGTATTTTTTGTAGTGCATTCCAATCAGATGCAGCGGCTGACGGGAACGATGAGAGACCAATTGTGGATCTGGATCTAGGGGTTGTTAGCAGAATGTGAAGAGAGGAGAATATGACAGCCAGAAGAGAGTGGGCTCATCCAAGGGTGTGACTTTAAGAGACTGGAGCTGAAACAGACTGCAAGAGATTATACTGAGGCGCTGCATAAATCACCAGTGTTTTAAACTATGGATCAAGTTACTCTAGTAGTGTCCAAAATGTAAGAATTCATTGCAGGAAATGAACATAATAGATCCTCTTTTGAAGAATTTATTGAACTAAATATGACTTCTGTAATCCCCATCCAGACATCGTTGGAAGCCTTTCAAAGCAACCTGTAAGGATTGTGTTGGTTATAATGTTCAGACTGGAGCCACACAAACCACCAGGATGCAGAATTGCCTGGACTTAATACTTGTTTATTATGATTTTTAATGCTTGGGTTGAGAGGTGGTGTCACCGAGCCATGGTTCTATAAGGATAAAAGAAAGAAAGGAAACAAAGTAACTCATGCCTGCTACATACAACTAAAATACCATTAAATTAGAATACACTCCATCTTATAAATTCATGATACATAAACAGATCAAACCAAACGATAAGGCATGTTACAATTCTTAACTTACTTAAACTTAATGCAAAAAATAGGTTTGGATGTACTTACAATGAACTGAGGTCAAATATGCATGGCAAGGTGAGCACCACCAGTACACACAGTCTGGAGACAAAGGGAAAAAGGGGGAAGGCCTCTACTGGGCCTCTATTTGTAGAGTGGGAGGGACAGTGGGAGGTGCTCACATGCATTTCCTGCTCTGCTCTCCTGCAGACAGGAGTGCTCCGCCTTGGAGTTTGTGACAGATTGGAACATTAGTTTTTATTATATAAGAACAAACTTAAACTACAGAGGAAAGACTAATTGTTATCCCAACTTAAATATCCAGAGTTGAAACATATGGAGGATCCAATTAAGTTTTCTGATACTGGAACTACTTTCGGCAAGGGCAGAGGCACAAGCAGTGATGCATGAAAGGTCTGCGTTTGTACTATACAAATGAGAAGGAAACATTATGAAAATGGGGGAAAAGTCAAGTAACATGCTGAAAAAAGCTCAAACAGAAGCACTGGATTACGAATTTAAGATAAAGCAGTGCTACCATCAGAAGGGATCACAATGTTATCAGTGATACCTTTAGAAGTTTTTGTCTCATCACTGTATAAAATCAGAATATAAAATAGTAACAGCAAGAGTTGGATTATTTTATGAATTTACCCTTGTCAAAGTTAAATGAACAAGAAAAAGAATCACTGGAGGCCCTCATCTCAGAGTTAGAGATGCGCAACATTATTAAATGCTAATCAAACAGTATGTCACCAGGAGGAGACGGTGATATCACAGGATTTTATCAGCCTTTTTCAAAAGAAATCCCCCGCTGTTACTTTGTTTTTAAAATGATGATATACAGAAGCAACGTATAGCACCAATAATGCAATCAATAGTGTTATACTGTTGGAGATCAGTCTTTTTTTAAGGTCTTGGTCTTGGTCTTGGAATCGACTGTGTTTTTACCATAGACTGTATAAAAGAAATGGACGTAACATCTTGAAAATTTCAGGTGCATGCTGGGAAAAATAAAAACACGGATTCTACTGATATGGGCATGAGGCGGGGCCATGGGCGGAGCAGGGAGGTTGCTAATGGTTGCGAGGGCTGGATCTCGAGGACATTGGTCAATCAACCTGTCAATCAGGACGTAGCCACGCCCTAATGCATACCCTGCTTTATCGTCACATATAAAATCAGGTCAGGCCACAATGTCCCAAATGAACATCATACTGCATTGAAGAAGGCTTTAAACTAGCGATTGAGACCATAAACACATTTTGAAAACGTTTACTGAGGTTAGAAATCAAGTGAGAAGTTGGTGAATTCTCCATTGACTTGTATAGAGACGGTCGCCCCCTGGTGGCCTTTTGATAGAATGCAGCTCTAAGTTACTTCCACCTTGGCCTCATTTCAGAGGACCAGAACTCCCTGCCTGGTATATACATTGAAGAACAATCCAAAGGCAGTCTCCCTACTCTTGCAAAAAATAAAAAATAAAAATTCAGTCATTGCATTTTTACTTTGAGCCTCAATGCCACTTTTTCACTGTCCAAGAAGAAGAAAAAAAAACAAAAAAACGTCTCCCATCTGATCACACAGCAGTGCATCTCATCATGAGCCCTGCTATAGGACATGACTGACAGTTTATTCGCCTTACATGACAAACATATGGCATGTTCAGTGCATCAAAACTGCATTTATCATTATTTATATTTTCATGACGACGCACCTTCTTCTTTCTCTTATTTTGTCGCAGGGATGCATGACTGGCTTCAAGTCTCTAATCTGACATCTGCAGTGCAATGCTTTTCTCATTACATTCTCATCACAGTAATGTGGAGGAAGACACTTTCCTGCCATGATCACAGAAGTATGAAAAGGCATCTTATTATAGCCGGTGGTGCCATTTCGAGAGGTTCTTCACCATGCATTAAAACATTGTTTCTAAGATTAAGTCTTTCAGTCACATCTCTGGAAATGACATCGTATTATCTCCATTCAAATAAACTGAAATGAAAATACAGTCTGCTCTGAATGCAGAAGTGTGTGAGTAGTTATGTTTTTACGTTTGTGTATGTGGTCTATGTGGTCTTCAAATCATGCATAGGTTAATGACTTCATCACGTAGTACCAGTAATATTAATGAATGCATGATAGGTTCATGTGCTATAGGTTTTATTCTGCCCTCCCAAGGTGTAGCTGACTGATTAGTTTGGTAGATAGCGGACAACCTTCCCAGTGAACACAAGCTGATGTAAAGTTGTGTTTGGCACATGGGCAAGCTGCAAAACTGAAAATACAAAAAATGTTGCAGTTACTCTAATAATAATAATAATAATAATAATAATAATAATAATAATAATAATAATAATAATACATTTTATTTATAACGAGATTTTTCAAGTGCTCAAAGACGCTTTACAAAGGACACAAAAAATATAGAAGTCAAGTCAACAATGTAGAAGGTTAAAAAGACATAAAGAGTCAAACTTCTGAAGACATTTCAGTTGAGGCAGTGTTACTGGACCCCTGTCCTCCAAAAACTGCACTGGCTCCCCATCTCACACCGTATACAATTCAAAATCCTCCTGTTCACCCACAAATCACTTAACAACCTGGCCCCCACCTACCTCACAGACCTGCTCCACCATTACACCCCCTCCCCCTCCCATGCCCTCCGATCCTCAGAGGGAAATCTCCTTGCCCTACCCCCTCGGACCAAGCACTGAACAGAGGGGACAGAGCCTTCTCCACTGCTGCCCCCACCGTCTGGAATTCACTCCCTAAACCCATCAGAGACTGTACAGACCCCCACACCTTCAAATCACTCCTAAAAACACACCTCTTTAAACTGGTTTTTAACCTGTAAACTATTCTTTTATCCTCTTTCCATTTTATGTCTTTTTAGCCTTCTACATTGTTTGTTCTTTTCATTTTATGTCTTTTTTTACTTTGTTCCATATTTTTGGTGTTCTCTGTAAAGTGTCTTTGAGCACTTGTAAAAGCGCGTTATTAATAAAATGTATTATTATTAATTTATTATTAAGAAGTTAAATGCAATGCATAATATTTTTTGTTTTCCTTTTTGATTTTACGCCTAATTATTATTTCTCTGTGCAGTTTTTATGAAAAAATAATGTTAAGAATGTTGATAAGGACTGAAATAAGTGTCTGCGACTACTATTCATGTCTGCAGTAGTCATACAATGCAGGAAAATGTAATTCTGACCCCGGATCTTATCAACTCCTAGATCCAGACACACAGTTTCTTCATTCATTCAGTCAAAGCTTGTCTCAAAGTTCATTCATTACCAAATACTTACAGTACTGTCTCCCAGAATAAAAATGGTTGAAAAATAGTTTCACTTCACTCTGAATTTTCTATTTTGGGTTTTTTTCGGGGTCAGTTCGATACTAAGGCAACACATTTCTTTCTTTCTGCCTTTTCACGAAATATTACATGACATAAAAACAACCTTAGAAGTCTATTTTAGGATAAATTATAACAGAAGTAAAGAGGAAAGGTCAGGAAAGTGTGGGAAGTGAAAATGCTTTTTAAAAATCACCTCAAGAATCTGTCTTCAAACTCACTCCTACACGGTGCATTTCAACTTCAGCATTTGGGCACAAAGAGCTACACAGCCCAAATTGAGCAGTCAGAAACAGAAGTTATGTAAGATTATCAACATAGTGTTGCTTTTATGTGAGCTAGACATCAACTTTTATGGTTTTTGTTTGTTTGCAAAGAATTCTAATGTTTCAGCATGGCTTTGGAAAAGTTGTAATACGTCTAAAAGGACACATTTTTATAACTAATAGAAAATATAGAATAGAATAATAAACTATAACAACATAAGGGTCAGTGGATTTTATGCCGCCACAGTCTCATATTGAGCTTATCATGTCTGTACACTCTCCAAAATGTTGTTTTAGGGCTGAGCATTATATTGAGTTTTTAAGACATATCAATGTATTTTCACATGAGATATAAGACGAGACGTTATCTTCTTTTGTGTGGATTATATTGCTGAATTACTGAATGAAGTTGCAACAACTTCCCATTGTCTCTGACTCTGCTGCACAGAGGGTCCGCCCTGCTGAGACAGAGGAGAGGAACCAGGCTGGGAGTTTCGGTCCTCTGAAATGAGGCCAACGTGGAAGTAACTTAGAACTGCATTCTATCAAAAGGCCACCAGGGGGCGACCGTCTCTATACAAGTCAATGGAGAATTCACCAACTTCTCACTTGATTTCTAACCTCAGTAAACGTTTTCAAAATGTGTTTATGGTCTCAATCGCTAGTTTAAAGCCTTCTTCAATGCAGTATGATGTTCATTTGGGACATTTTGGCCTCCCTGATTTTATATGTGACGATAAAGCAGGGTATGCATTAGGGCGTGGCTACGTCCTGATTGACAGGTTGATTGACCAATGTCCTCGAGATGCAGCCCTCGCAACTTATTGCAACCTCCCCGCTCTGCCCATGGCTCCGCCTCATGCCCATATAAGTAGAATCCGTGTTTTTATTTTTCCCAGCATGCACCTGAAATTTTCAAGATGGCGCTGCCTAGATTTGAAACTATTGGCTTCCGAGCAGCAGTCCACAAACCAATGGGTGACGTCACTGATGTTACGTCCATTTCTTTTATACAGTCTATGAGAGGAACAGCTAACGTTAGCCTCTGCTATAGTTTGCTGTCACTTCTCATCTCGTTTCTCTCCTCTCCTCTCGGAGAGTTTGTTCAACGCAGGAATAGTACGACTTTATTTCTCTTCATTGTTTTGTATAAAAGGTCCGGACACTGAATTGGGAGACAGAGTTGCCAAATGATTTACTAACCTCTAAGACTTTTTGTTGTAGAGTGTGATGGATTGGTCACTGTCAACAAAATATCATCTGCATACACACGTACTATGAAATCATTATCACTAATTGAAACACTCGTAATATCCCCTGTCCCTTCAGACTGTGCATGTTAATTGCACTGAAGCTGAAGATAAACTAATGGAGGTGAGGGATAGTCTTGTCTGGTGAAGTGGCAAAGCTGAGAAGGAGCCAAGATTAGACCATTGCTCTTAACTGATGACACAGGTTCATGATAAAAGGCTCTAATCAATTGTAAGCACCTTAGACTACAACCGTGTCTGGAAAGAGTATAAAACGGGGATTGCCACTCTATTTAATCCACTACTTTCTCAACATCCTGTGATACTGCTGCTGCTGGATGCTGGACAGTTAGCCACATGCATAATTTGCAGAAGCCTCCTCATATTACGGGAGAGATGTTAAAGCCTGCTTGATACAACCCAGGTTTGCCAATAATTATATGATTATTGTCCGTTAGTATTGTTGTCAAGACCAAGACCACGACCAGAGCATACCAAGACTGAAGGGGTGTAAGACTGAGTCAAGACTGAGACAAAACCAATGCAACACCATTTTCAAGACCAACACTGTAATGATAGACGATAGACCTGCAATTTTCAAGATGGCGCTGCCTAGATTCAAAACTATTGGCTTCCGAGCAGCAGTCCACAAACCAATGGGTGACGTCATGGATGTTACGTCCATTTCTTTTATACAGTCTATGGTATATACAGGCTCAAGCCACACACATGCATTTGTATTTATATACTAACCCTAAATTTTGTCTGTGCTCCACCCCAGTCTTAATCTAAACCTAAATCTACTATTCTAACCCTAAAATTTACCCATTTAACCCTCAACATTGTTAATCAGGTCTGGTGTTGTGCTTACCGAAGGCTGTTTCTACCGATTAAAACAACTGACTAATTAAAGTTCTGTAGGTAGGATTAATGTGGGCATCATCTATCTACACTGCTGGATAGTTTCTTGGCTATAGAACAAAATACAGCCCCTCCAAAATAAAAGTTGTCATAGGATAACATAGTGAATGACTTACATTAAGTGACACAGAAAAAAAATAAAATAAAAATAGATGTGTCAAAAAGAAGAGAAACAGAAATTCAGTCTGGTTATGTTCAGACAGCCCTTTGAAGGTTTGAGGGACAGACATAATGATTTAACTTTTCCACAAATTTCCTCACCTAGTGAAATACTTACTCCTGAGGTGTAATGCAGGTTCACACAAATATAGCCTGGGACAAAAAAATAAGAACAAGTACAAGAGCACATATTTCTAGATTGGTTTAACTGTGTCTTTTAATATTATCTGGAAACATGTAATTGTGTGTGTGTGTGTGTGTGTGTGTGTGTGCTGGAGTGTGAGCTGCTGATGGAGAAGGAAGTGGTGATAATTTTCTTGATTCCATGATTCCTTCTTCCTCCCTTCCATCCTTCCTTCCTCCCTCCTTCTTTCTTCCTCCATTCCATCCTTCCTCCCTCCTTTCATTCCTTCCTTCTTCCTTCCTTCCATCCTTCCTCCCTCCCTCCTACCTTCCTTCCTTCCTTCTTTTGTCCTTCCTTCCTTCCTTCCTTCCCTCCTTCCCTCCTTCCTTCCCCCTTCCTTTTTTCCTCCCTCCCTCCATCCTTCCTTCCTTCCTTCCTTCCTTCTTTCCTCCCCTCCTTTCCTTCCTTTTCCTCCCTTCCATCCTTCCTTCCTTCCTTCCTTCCTTCCTTCCTTCCTTCCTTCCTGTGTGTGTGTGTGTGTGTGTGTGTGTGTGTGTGTGTGTGTGTGTATGTGTGTGTGTGTGTTCTGGAGTGTGAGCTGCCGATGGAGAAGGAAGTGGTGATGATTTTCGTCAACTGGAAGGAGCTCATCATGTGTAACATCAAGCTGCTCAAGTAAAGAGAGAAAAAACGGCACCACACAGACACACACACACACACACACACACACACACAGACTGGGGACATTCACATCAGACACAGATTGTCAAAGCTCGGCTGCTTTGAATAGACAAATGTTGCATTTGAGCCAATGAGGTTTCTTCTGTCTCCATGTGGTTTAGTCAAATTTAAAGGGTTAAAATTTGAAAGTAAACATACAAATAACATACAAACACATCCTTTTTTGTGGACCCAGCATCAAATTTCTGCTTTTAATCCATTTTGAGAGAATACATTAGAGGATTATGGTAAAAATGTCTAAGTGGTGTAACCATAAAAACTTTGTACCAAATAATTCAACTTGTTTAAAAACAGTAAATAGTCAATAAAACACCATATCAACTAGTTTGGCATGATCTTACATTATAACTTTTATATTAAATAAAGCTAATGTAATACTATTGTTCTAAATATTACATTTAATCGGGGTTACCATGGAGATCAGGAAACATTTACATTTATTTAACCCTCCTGTTGTCTTAGAGTCAAGGAAAGAAGGAAGGAATGAAGGGGGGGAAGAAGGAAGGAAGGGAGGAACGGAGGAAGGAAGGAGAGAGGGAAGGAAAGAAGGAAGGGAGGAAGGAAGGAACAGTCAAAACCGACGGGGTCAATTTGACCCGGGAGGATAACACAAAGGTTAAATTTACCAAATAATTAACTTACATTTTTTTATAAACTTTCATTTCAAATGGCATAACAAATTTTAACAAACCCGATGCTGCTTTTAAGTGAAATACTTACTCTGAAGAATATAACCCAGTACAAAAAATAAGTACAAGAGCATACACACATATTTCTAGATTGGTTTTTTAACTGTCCTTTAATATTTTCTGGGTGTTAAAAAAGTTTCTAAGGCATTAATCAAAGTCAGCCGAACATGAAACTTTTTGATAGGTAAAATCATTACACGGTCATTAGGAAACCTTACAGCATGTGCCGAGACTTATGATAATTAATACCATTCAAGATCATCAAAGTGACTGATGGGAATTATCGTCTTTCAGTCGACAGTGAACAGACAGGACTTTCTACCTCAGAAATGGTCGACATGAACACTGCTGACAGCGTGATCTGAGTAATGGGGAGAACGGCAACTTCCATTAAGAAAGCTCAGTGATGGATTTCTCTAAACTGGGATAAAAAAACAAATATTTGGATGGCTGGATACAACTAGAACTATCGAACATCGCCTGTAGCTACAGCTGTCCAAAAGTGAAAAAACAAAGTATTACTCCTCATGGTCTCTTTAATCTTTGATTTCCCTCCATCCATGAGGGACAGGGCCAGGGTTGAATGCCTCTGAATGAGTGAGTTTGATGATGAGCTCTTTGTTGTCTTCCCCTATTAAACCCATAGACTGTATAAAAGAAATGGACGTAACAGTCATGACGTCACCCATTGGTTTGTGGACTGCTGCTCAGAAGCCAATAGTTTTGGATCTAGGCAGCGCCATCTTGAAAATTTCAGTTGCATGCTGGGAAAAATAAAAACACACAATACCCTGCTTTATCATCAAATATAAAATCAGGGAGGCCAAAATGTCCCAAATGAACATCATACTGCATTGAAGAAGGCTTTAAACTAGCGATTGAGACCATAAACACATTTTGAAAACGTTTACTGAGGTTAGAAATCAAGTGAGAAGTTGGTGAATTCTCCATTGACTTGTATAGAGACGGTCGCCCCCTGGTGGCCTTTTGATAGAATGCAGTTCTAAGTTACTTCCACGTTGGCCTCATTTCAGAGGACCAGAACTCCCCGCCTGGTTAAACCACAGTGGCAGTGGATAGTCATGGAGTATGTAGTTTAAGTATAGATCCAACAAATCCTCCAAATTAAAAGTCCAGTGTTTCTTTGGATAAATGAGATTGGCTACCAGGTTTCACTTATGATAACTAAACACTCCTTTCTCTTGTGTAATTAAAATTAATAAAACAAACACACCTTTGCCTTATAAACCTATCATGGTTCAGAAAGACTTCTTCAGCATTCATATTTGGTACATGTGTTGACTCACTTTAGCTGTATTAATTACCCCAACCCGCATCCCCTGTGTACACACACACACACACACACACACACACTCTCACACACACACACACACACACTCACAACATGATGAGTGATTGATTGCAGCTCTAATCAGCAGATGAGCCGCAGCTGCTTCCCTGATTTTAGGAGCAAGCAGACAGATGTTAAAGGAGTGATAGGGCATTAGGCTTCGACTCTATCTCCATCCATCTCTTCTAACCTGTTTTTTATTTTTCGTCCTCCGTCTCCTCCGCTTTTCTTCCCTGCATTCGCCTCACCTCCATGTAACCCTCCTTAATAGGATTCCCCCGCTATTGAGAGACAAGGTGATTCTCTTGATTCAACATTTTCCTGTAGGGTGCTCTATTCATACTCAGCGTGAAACATGGCCTCTCTACTCAGGCTTTCTATTCTGCTGCTTCATCTTCGTATTTCATCTCAAACTAAACTAGCTCTCGCTGTTCAAGTCTCTGTACTACACTGCTGAGACAATATTTGCTTTTCTACAAATACAGCGTTGAGGAATTAGCTGATAAATTGATTACTAACTGGACATTAAACAATTAATGTATATATGTAATGATTTAGTATGCAAAATGCTAACCTTTTCCTGGTTTCTGCCTATAACAAGTGAGAATCAATGACGGTCAATGACATTTTTTGTGTGTCCATGTGGTTCAGTCAGATTTAAAGAGGGTAAATTTGAAAGTAAACATACAAATAATTTGAACACATCCTTTTTTTGTGGACCCAGCATAACATTTCTGCTTTTATTCCATTTAGAGAGAATATATTAGAGGATTATAGTAAAAATGTCTAAGTGGTGTAACCATAAAAACTTTGTACCAAATAATTCAACTTGCTTAAAAACAGTAAATAGTCAATAAAACACCATATCAACTAGTTTGGCATGATCTTACATTATAACTTTTATATTAAATAAAGCTAATGGAATACTATTACTACTATATTCTTAATATTACATTTAATCTGGGTAACCATGGAGATCAGGAAACATTTACATTTATTTAACCCTCCTGTTGTCCTCGAGTCAAGGAAGGGAGGAAGAAGGAAGGAAGGAAGGGAGGAAGGAAGGGAGGAAAGAAGGAACAGTAAAAACAGACTGGGTCAAATTGACCCGGGAGGACGAGTGTAAGTCCACTTAAATACACTGTAGGTGGATAAAATATTGAATATTTATCATTCTTTTGTGGTTACACCATTTGACATTTTCACGAAATTCTTAATAAAACACCATATCTCTTTTAATATTCCAGACTGTGGTATGTTATACCAACCCATCAAACCCATGTGCCCTTTGACCTTTAACCTCACACTAATTTAATATCAGTTAACACAATAAAGTCAACACAATAAAATAATGAGTGCAGTAACAGTTTAATAGTCCTTCCATTTTACTTTATTTGTCCAATCTTGCTGAGAGAGGACTGGGAGTGTCTGAACAGCGACGCCACAGATTTGTAATGGGTTTAAAGTGAGGGGCTTTGGCTGAGCGTGTGACTTTCAGATTCCTGTTGAAGCCATCTGTTGCTTTTTCCCTTCCATCCTTCCTTTCTTATTTCCTCCCTCCTTTCCTTCCTTCCTTCTTCCTCCCTTCCACCCTTCTTTCCTTCCTTTCTCCTCTCTCCTTTCCTCTCCCTTCCTCCCCTCCTTTCCTCTGCCTTCCTCCCTCATTTGTTCTTTCTTACCTTCTTCCTCCCTTCTTTCCTCCTTTCCTTCCTTCTTCCTTCTTTCCTCCCTTTCTCCCTTCTTCCCTTCTTTCCTTCCTTCCTTCCTTCTTCCTCCCTCCCTTCCTCCATCCTTCCTTACCTCCCTCCTATCTTCCTTCCTTCCTTTTTTTGTCCGTCTTTCCTTCCTTCCTTCCCTCCTACCTTCCTTCCTTCCTTCCTTCCTCCTCCCTCCTTTCCTCTCCCTTCCTCCCTTTCCTCCTCCCTTCCTTCCTTCTTTCCTTCCTTCCTCCCTTCTTTCCTTCCTTCCTCCCTTCCTTCCTTCTTTCCTTCCTTCCTCCCTTCCTTCCTCCCTTCCTTCCCTCTTCCTCCTTTCCTTCCTTCTTTCCTTCCTTCTACCACAGATTTGTAATGGGTTTAAAGTGAGGGGCTTTGGCTGAGCGTGTGACTTTCAGATTCCTGTTGAAGCCATCTGTTGCTTTGGCCGTACGTTTCAGGCGACCGTCCAACTTAAATCACTTGACTTGTTCTTGTGGCACTCTGACGGAGATTTTTCCCTCAATGGAAATCATTTTTGTTGTCCAGCGTTTTTAAAAAAATCCTCCCAGTCTGTCCGTCATACTGGAAACGGTACAATACTGCCACCAACATGCTGCACAGTAGAGCTGCTGTTATACTGGTGGATTTTTTCTTTTTTCTTTAACGGCCACATTAGCAGGAATGGTTAGATAGTTTTTTCTTACTTCCTCCCTTCCTTCCTTCCTTCTTTTCCTTCCTCCTTCTTTTCCTTCCTCCTTCTCTCTTTCTTTCCTCCCTTCTTTCCTTTTCTTCCTCCCTCCTTTCCTTCCTTCCTTCTTTTCTGATTCTTTTCCTTCCTCCTTCTCTCTCTTTCCTCTTTCTCTCCCTCTTTCTTCTCCCTCTTCTCTCATCCCCCCTTCCCCCTCCCTTTCCCTTTCTCCCTCCCTCCTTCCTTCTTTCCTCCATCCTTCCTTCCTCCCTACTTTCCTTTCTCCCTCCCTCCCTCCTTTCCTTCCTTCTTCCTCCCTCCTTCCCTCTTTCCTCTTTCCTCTTTCCTCCCTCCTTTCCTTCCTCCCTTCCTTCTTTCCTCTGTTCTTCTTTCCTTCCTTCCTCCCTTCCTCTTTTCCTTCCTCCCTCCTTCCTTCCTTCCTCTCTCTTCTTTCCTTCCTCCTTCCTCCCTCCTTTCCTTCCTCCCTTCCTCCCTCCTTTCCTTCCTTCTTCCACCCTTCCTTCCCTCTTTCCTTTTCCTCCCTCCTTTCCTTCCTTCCTTCCTTCCTTGATTCTTTTCCTTCTCTCTTTCTTTCCTCTCCCCTACCTTCTTTCCTCTGTTCTTCTTTCCTTCCTTCCTTCCTTCCTTCCTCTTTCCTTTCTCCCTCCCTCCCTCCTTCCTTCTTTCCTCCCTCCCTTCCTTCCTTCCTTACCCTTTATATCTGCATAGGGAGGAGGTCCTCTTCCACGTAGCTGACATATTCCTTCCCTACATGCGTGGGACGTAGCGGGTTGAGAAGAGGAATATTCAGCTGGTCACAATCTGCTACCTCACCAGTAGATGGCACTAAATCGTACGAGCTGCTCCTTCAATTCTGACATGATTGACTGTCCCTAGAAATTAGAAAATCAGTTCAATCAACTAGAAACCTCTCAGGAGCCCATCTAATCGCTGCTCATCCTCAGTGTAGAAGCATTTTGTCCTCAGTGTGTAAAAATTTCACACCTCTGCACACATCTGAGCATCTGTAGGCATGATTGAAACCTGCGGGAACATCCTCTTTACTATTGATGTGCCTGAGGGTTTGTGTGTAATACTGATTTGTTAACGTCTGTGTGTGTGTGTGTGTGTGTGTGTATATATATATCATTTGTAGGTTTATGTGAAGACAGCACCACCACATATCGGTTTGAGAACATATTGACGCCAGTGATGCCAAGAGCACAGGTGTGTCCATTAAATTTATATTGTCCCCGTCCATATGTATGACCAGTCGGTGGCAGTAATGTGCCATAAGGACAGAGAAGAAGCTGAGCCAAGTTTCTAAACATTCATCTTTTACTAAGTTAATGTATTTTTTAAAAAACATTTTTGGGATGGCATTTATACTTGTTTGTAAAGCCTTAGAGCCACATTAATGAATTATGGTGAATATGAGGGTAGAACCAGATCGACACACAGTAAGCACCAAATCAACAGATACTAAACACGTCATCCAGCAGGCATGGAGCAACATTGTCATTTATTTGGAGTTATGTTGTTGCTAACCTGATGAACACTTAATTTGCAGCTAGAGGTTCCACTTACGTCATCAACTAATCTCTAACTTTGCTTGTTTGGCACTTGGTCGAATCATGTGTGCTCTCGATTGGTTGGAATGAAATCGATAGTTAAGTCCCAATGTCCTCCAACAAGACTGATTAGCAGTGTCGTAGTATAATTTAGTCAAATTTATATCAAACCTCAAACATTATTAAGCATAAATAAACAAGTTTCAACCATAAACTTTGATAAGGTTTTGTACCTGGTCCATTTATCTTGGTCATGATGCCATCTGAAGTTCAGCAGAATTAAATATAAAAGCGACCTGCTTCCTATGTAGATATAAAGGGCTCATTTTAAAGTAATGAAAACAATTAAAATGTTATTATATATTATTAAAACATATTTATGAATATTATATTACATTTAACTTCTGACACCTAAATCCTATCCACTGTTGCCATCATTTGTGTTTCTGTGGCAACAACACCTAAAGTAAAGAAGGCATTTAAAACCATGTAAAACATATTTTTATGAGGTCTTACATCCTACAAAGGATTCAGCTTGTATCCTGATGCCACTGAGAGAGAGAGAGAGAGAGAGAGAGAGAGAGAGAGAGAGAGAGAGAGAGAGAGAGAGAGAGAGAGAGAGAGAGAGAGAGAGAGAGAGAGAGAGAGAGAGTTGCTGATTTTTCTTCTTTCTTTAATGTGGTGACAGAGTGCATATTTTTTTTTATTGGAGTGAGTTGTTTTTCCCAACGAGAATATAAACTACAGACAGTTGAGATTTTCAAAAGGCAGCTGAGATTCATATAATTCAACAAAACAACTTCAACACTATAATTTAGGAGTTAGATTTTTTTTTTAAAGGAGAAGAAGAAGAAAAAATGGCACTTTCCATATGGTACTGCTGTCTGAAGCCCACTCCATCACAGTTATATTCACTCACAGGAAAACATGCTGACAGAAGGTAGAAAGCACTTAAAGAACACATACTGTACTTCCAACATGGCTGATATATTTTATTTAGATAAATTAGGTGCACGAGTTTCACAAGTTCATATTTAAATCCTTAAATCATGTTAAGATGATATTGAATCTTCAGCTCAGTCTGTAATTAATTTAACCCGCCTTTTGTCCTCAGGTCAAGGAAGGAAGGAAGGAAAGAAGGAAGGACAGAAGGAAGGAGGGAGGGAAGGAAGGATAGGAGTAAGGAGGGAGGGAGGGAGGAAAGAAGGACAGAAGGAAGGAAAGGAGTAAGGAGGGAGGGACGGCGGAAGGAACGAAGGAAGCAAGGAAGAAAGGAAGGAAGGAAGGATAGGAGTAAGGAGGGAGGGAGGAAGGATAGGAGTAAGGAGGGAGGGAGGAAAGGAGAAAGGAAGGTAGGGAGTAAGGAAGGAAGGGAAGGAGTAAGGAGGGAGGGAGGAAGGAAAGGAGTAAGGAGGGAGGGAGGAAGGAAGGAAAGAAGCAAGGAAGGATGGAAGGATGTGGGGAAAGAAGTATAGAAGAGAGATGGGGTCAATTTGACCCGGGAGGACGACAGGATACAAATTAGACAGAAAAAGAAGAATACCAACAACTCAAGTACAGGAAGTGGAAAGTGTCTAACTGCCAGATTAAGAACAGCATTAACAGCATGGTGACACTCACAGGAAGTAAAAACTCTCCGAGACTTGAACAGTAGTATATAATGTGGAGATTCTCCGGTCGTGAAAATTTTTTTATGACATTTAACTGAAGTTGCCAAGAAAAGAAGACAGACTATAGGGCAGAGACGGGCCGATATGCACATTTAATACATTAGGCACATAACATTTTATTGTAAATATTCTCTGGCAGCCGCTCAATGTCAGCGGTGGGCGACTGCCAGCGTGCAGAGCTATTGATTGAATGCTTTTTATATATCATGTTTTTGCCTTCATGGTTTCAAAAGTAAATAGATTTTTCTATATTATAAACTAAAAGAAAATCATTTTGTATTGATCAACTTGTGCAATTCCAATTAGGGTAGAGACATTTGATCTAAAAGTGTTTCTATTTATTCCTAAATGATTTAAAATGTTGATGAAAATGGACATTTGGTTTGTGACCCAGTGAGAGAAAACGCTGAGTGTGAACAGAAGAAAGAAGGACAGAGGAAAGAAGGAAGGGAGAAAGGTAGGAAAGAAAGGAAGGAAGGAAGGAAAGAAGAGAGGGAGGGAGGAAGGAAGAAGGAAGGAAGGAAGAAAGGAAGGAAAGGAGGGAGGAGGGAATGAAGAAAGGAAGGAAAGAATGAAGGAAGGAAGAAAAGGAAGGAAGGAAGGGAGGGAGGAAAGAAGGAAAGGAGGAAGGTAGGTAGATCCAGCCCTCGCAACCATAGCAACCTCCCCCACTCCGCCTCATGGCCCCGCCTCATGCCCATATAAGTAGAATCCGCGTTTTTATTTTTCCCAGCATGCACCTGAAATTTTCAAGATGGCGCTGCCTAGATTAGAAACTATTGGCTTCCGAGCAGCAGTCCACAAACCAATGGGTGACATCACAGATGTTACGTCCATTTCTTTTATACAGTCTATGTGGAAGATGCATGGAGAGACACAAAGACACCGTGCAATGTATTTTTTTTTAGAGAAATGAGACGTCCTTTTCTCTGAAGCGACGTCCTTTTCTGTTGGCTTTAACAGCTGTAGAGACTTCTGATGCAGTTTATTATGCTCTGTGCTAATACTAATAACGGTGCACAGTTATCACAGCTATGATTTCTCTCCGCAGTCTGTTACTGGTTTAACACCTGCACATGAATAAAAATCTGTATTCTCTAATTATACTGTGTCCTGCTCAGAGGCACATGAACCATTTCTACTGGCAGAATGCTTTTATATTATTTATTCATTATTTCCATCTGTATTTATTGATATTCTGATTGTGGATTCATTATTTAATAACTCAGAATATGATTGTGTCTTTTGAACACTGGAAATTATTCATTAGGCTAAATGTTTCAGGGAAAATGGAAATTATTTAACTCATAACAAACCCAACATTTAGGAATTTCCAGCCTCACATGTCACTGAATGGAAATGAAGATGAATTATGTAAAATATAAATGTGTTGAAAATGACAGAGGCAGGTTTTTAATTGTATCCATAATAAAAGTTAATGGGGGGCAAAAAACAGATTGGGAAAACAAAACAAAAACTCTGATAAATGAATAGAGTTGCTTATGGCTCCTACAATTAATACAAATTTTTAACTAGATGGTGAATCAGAAAACAAAATATAGGGAGATATGGTTCCTCAGTGACCCATACTTAACCGCTCCTCAATCCTTTTAGCTTTGAGACGCCCTCCAAGATGGCGGATCGGAGCATCTTCAAATTTATGCAGGGATTGTGAGCAGTGGTGTGCACAAGGGGAGGGGAGGGCATTGTTGACTTTAATGTTCCCATTAAAGCACCAAAATCTAAGCTCAGCTGTGTTGTCATGGATACTGACACGATTTATAAGGGATAATTATTGTCTTAAGTTGTATTTAATGTCAGTCCTGCTCTGTGCTCTTAGCGAGCTGACCTCAGTTAAAGTTCGAGTTGCAACTCACTCAAATTGCAAACAGCCAATATTATCCTCACTTCACTCTTTTGAGCTGTCCTGAGTTCAAATCAGCAGCCGTTCTGAGTGAGTGATGTTGGGTTGTTTCTTTACCTCGGTGTGCTGCTCTTTCAGTAGTTGTCATCATCACTGGTGCTCGTCCATGTCCGCTCTCTCTCCCTGATGACCAGCACTTTCGCCTCCTCTGGTGACTCATTCAGTTGTATGAATGCTCTGCAGTTTGCCGTCCACGTCGATTGGATCTTCTGTGTTTCTGGGGAAGCTTGCTCTACTGGCAATGTCAGCATTTTCTGTTCTGTTAGGTGCTCGTAAACAAACTCGTTGGAACCAAGGTTATTATAGTTTTGAAAGACCAGAAGTTAAGCTAACGTTATAAGACTAAAACTAATAATAGCCCAAATATCGCTAAAAAACCCCCCTGCATTACACAAGGAAACACAAACGCCAAATGCATGAGTATATGCTGTGTGAGTTCTGACTGAAGTGAAAGTAAAGACAGAACAACCAATATGGCAGCCCAAATAATCGTCATACAAGACCAGGCGGGGAGTTCCTGTCCTCTGAAATGAAGCCAACCAGGAAGTAACTTAGAGCTGCATTCTATCAAAAGGCCACCAGGGGGCGACCGTCTCTATACAAGTCAATGGAGAATTCACCAACTTCTCACTTGATTTCTAACCTCAGTAAACGTTTTCAAAATGTGTTTATGGTCTCAATCGCTAGTTTAAAGCCTTCTTCAATGCATTATGATGTTCATTTGTGAAATTTTGGCCTCTCTGATTTTATATTTGACGATAAAGCAGGCTACGTGGCTACGTTGTGATTGACAGGTTGATTGACCAATGTCCTTCAGATCCAGCCCTCGCAACCAATCGCAGCCTCCCCGCTCCGCCGTTGGTCCCGCCCATACGTCCGTCCATGGCCTCGCCTCATGCCCATATAAGTAGAATCCGTGTTTTTTTCCCAGCATGCACCTGAAATTTTCAAGATGGCGCTGCCTAGATTCGATACTATTGGCTTCAGAGCAGCAGTCCACAAACCAATGGGTGACGTCACGGATGTTACGTCCATTTCTTTTATACAGTCTATGTACAAGACAGACTTTTAGATACAACAAGATACAACTCAAACCAGCTTCCTCCCTCTCCAGTCCAGTCCAGTCTAAAGGAAAAAAGGGAGAAAGTCTGACAGTTTTGTGGAAGATTGGTGGAGAACGGCAGCGAGGGAGAAGAACATATTAAATATAAGTCAATACAGGTGTAAAATTTTAAACTATTTCAGAGACGACTACTGCGAATAAAATAATAATTACATATCCAATGTTTTATATCTTTTCTATTTTCCTCCACAGTGAGTAAGACTTTTTATTGCAGTCACAACAAAAAACCCAAAACTGAAAGTTACGAAGAAAAAGACACTTTCCATTTTTCTGACAAATACTTATTTTTATTTATTTTTTTGTTTTTTGTTTATTTGTCAGAGACATTTTTTATGCTTTCAGATCCTGATAAACAGACTCGAGGGTGGTATCAGTTAGCGGGCTTCTCTTTTGTGTCCAGGGGGGTACAAAGCATGACAGACGCTGTGTGCCACTTTTAAAGGGCTCCAGCAGGTACTTCACATGATGGAGGGAGACCGGTCTGAGCTGGAGGCAGCCGATAACGCCTGCGCTTGCACATGCATTTGCGTCAAACTCACAAATCAATGCGTAGAATCACAAACTCCCTGCCTGCTCACACACACACACACACACACACACACACACACACAGGGCCCCCTCGACAACATGCTCGCCAATGTCTCCGCTAGACCTTTTTCTAGAGAGCGATGTCTTCATATAACGCAGCCTTTTGATTCGAATGGAGCTGGATTTCTCCTGACAGACCGCTCCTGCTGGAGAAAAAGGAGAAAGGTCAGCTAACATGGAGTACATTATCACTCAATTCTCCGAGTCCTCTGCTCTCTTCCTCTCTCGATCCTCGCCTCTGGCCATGGAAGAAGAGATGCATCCTCACCAACAGAGGATGTATAATAATAATAAAAAAAACATAGTCATAGTGTTGTTGATTAAATTACATTAGCATTTTGATAACTCAGGGCTAGCACTCATGTGTCACCTAGTTCCCTCGTGTGTGAGTGTGTGTGTGTGTTGTGTGGTTAACCTCATTCTGTCTCTTTGTCCCTCTTCCTTTCTCTTCGACGTGCAAACCCCCAGATTGACAGTTTGAATTCTTTGCTGCTTCACACTTCCTGAGGCATGTCAAGGGGCTTGCTACCAGACTTTCAATCCCTTAAAGGATTGATTTACACGCCCCCCACCAAATAATATTCATATGCCAAATCTGTGTCCAAGAAGTTACATTTATATATCATCAAATTGCATCAGTATATGTGTTTTAAATTAAATTAAATGCTAAATGAATTATGTTTCCTGTCAACGTTATGATAAATGTTGGTAATGAACATATGAGCCCTGCAGAAGGCTTTGATGTTTGAATAGTATATAGGTTTCATTCAAGGGCCACATACAGAACAATTTGATCTCATGTGGGCCGGATCATTAAAAAGATGGAAGGAAGGAAATAAGAAGGGAAGGAAAGAAAGACAGGCAAAAGGAAGGAGGGAAGAAAGGTAGGAAGGACAGATGGAAGGAAGGAAGAAAGGTAGGAAGGACAGATGGAAGGAAAGAAGGAAGGAAGGAAGGACAGATGGAAGAAAGGGAGGAAATAAGAAGGGAAGGAAAGAAAGACAGGCAAAAGGAAGGAGGGAAGAAAGGTAGGAAGGACAGATGGAAGGAAGGAAGAAAGGTAGGAAGGACAGATGGAAGGAAAGAAGGAAGGAAGGAAGGACAGATGGAAGAAAGGGAGGAAATAAGAAGGGAAGGAAGGAAAGACAGGCAAAAGGAAGGAGGGAAAAAAGGTAGAAAAGACAGATGGAAGGGAGGAAGGACAGATGGAAGGAAGGACAGAAGCAAGAAAGGGAGGAAGGAAGTATGGTAGGAAGGAAAAGAACACAGGAAGGAAAGTGGGCTGGACTGCACCTTTTAGTGGGCTGGTTCTGGCCCACGGGACGCATGTTTGACCCCCCTGGAATATAGGATTGGTAGATTCTTGGCCTCGCCTTACCACACACACACATACACACGCACACACACGCACACATATATAGGTGATATAGGGAACCGATGCATATAGAGCCATACAGAGACACAGAAGCTATACTCATAAGCTATCAAACCTCTTCCTCTCTCTACTCTGTCTGCATTAAGCTCGCTCCGCCTCCGTCTATTGAACACATAACTTCCTGTCGACACATTTCGATTTCTTCTCATTTACTTCTATATTGACTTCCTTCACACCGCTGTGAGTACTACTACTAAACCAATTAACCCCTGAGAAAAAAAAACTCATATCCTCTGAAGACATTAGTGAAGATCAGACGAGCTGTAAGAAAAGTTACAGAGCTTTTATTGATTGTGACGTCTCTGAGTAATAACAGTTGCTATATCTGCTATCAGAGCCGATGAGAAGGCCGAGATGGGAGACAGGAAGTGCTCTGATATTATTTATTAACCCTCCTGTCGTCCTCTCGGGTCAAATTGACCCCGTCTCTTTTGACTGTTCTTTCTTTCCTTCCTTCCTTCCTTCCTTCTTCCGTCTTTCTTTAATTTTTCCTTTGTTATTCCCCTTCCTTCCCTCTTTCTTTGCTCCCTCCTCTTTCCATATTTCCTCCCTTCCTCCTTTCCTTCTCTCCTTCCTTCCTACTTTCCTTCCTTCCTCCATCCGTCCCTCCTTACTCCTTTCCTTCCTCCCTCCCTCTTTTCCTCCTTTCCTTCCTTCCTCCGTCTCTCCTTACTCCTTTCCGTCTCTCCTTCCTTCCTCCCTCCCTCCCTCTTTTCCTCCTTTCTTTCCTTCCTCCGTCCCTCCTTACTCCTTTCCTTCTCTCCTTCCTTCCTCCCTCCCTCTTTTCCTCCTTTCCTTCCTTCCTCCCTCCCTCTTTCCTTTCTTCCTTCCTTCCTAACTTCTAAGATCATCTGTTAGGGTAAATGTTCCCATTAAGCACCAAAATCTAAGCTCAGCTGTGTTGTCATGGATACTGACATGATTTATAAGGGAGATCATTTCTTATAAAGCAACATTTATCTCTCATTGTAAAATGTATTCATTAGTTCATGTAGATTTTGGAATATAAAATAAATATATTTGATGAATAAAGTGGCTTTAATTGGTACTGTGACTCCATTTAAACCCACATCATGATTTATTTACTAAATATAAACAAATATATTGATTTCAAAGAATTAAAAACAGTAATATATGTATTCAGTAACATGTTAAATATTAAATAATGAGGAAAAAACCCTCCTGAGTAAAATCTTAAAGGTCTATCAGATCAGATTGTGTTCTATGGTTGCTATGGATACCGGTTGTGTTCTATGGTTGCTATAGATACAGGTTGTGTTCTATGGTTGCTATAGAATTAAAAACATCAATATATGTATTCAGTAACATGTTAAATATTAAAAAAAGAGGGAAAAACCCTCCTGAGTAAAATCTTTGAAGGTCTGACTTCAAATATAACCTCCTTTGTAATCATCAAACCTCATCAGTAACTATCTATCTATAAAGTAAGCAAATCAACAGAAGTTAGAGTCACAGCAGCAGTGAAGACTAGAAAATTGAAATGGAAGATTTGACAGCGAGTAAGAAAAAAAGACAATCAGCTTTTTTATTTTTTGGTTTTGCTTTTCTTTAGGGACATGATTGATGCAACAAATGATTCAGACTGCAAAATTAAAAGTGCTCAACAAAAAAAGCAATTATTTCTTAGACATGGGGTACGCCACTAATACCTTTCCAGATCTCTTGAATTTGGGTTAATTTCTCCAGGGGCACCAGGAGCACTCTGTCCAAAGTGATCCCTGCTAAATCAAGAAGGTGAACAGACCCTTGTGTTTCCTCCTCCGCTGGGCTGGAAGACGACAGATTCACATTAATTCAGAGAATGTGTCTTTAAGATGATTAATATATTGAGCAGGATGAGAATAACAATCAGGGTCTCAGCAATCATCACGGAAATTAAAGACGCTTCAGCTGAATCTAACTAATAGCTTCTTACAAGGTAGAATTGGGAGAAACCAGAGTCTGTAATGTACAGGTGAGAAACTTCCTCCACACCTCAACAAAGGAAATTTGGTAACAGTGAAAGTCTCTGATGTTAAAAATGTGGGTTTTTAACCCTCCTGTTGTCCTCTAGTCAAGGAAGGAAGTGAGGAAGGAAGGAAGGAAAGAAGGGAGGACGGAAGGAAGAGAGGAAGAAGGAAGGAAAGGAGGGAGGGAGGAAAGGAGGGAGGACGAAAGGAAGGGAGGAAGAAGGAAGGAAAGGAGGGAGGATGGAAGGGAGGAAGAAGGAAGGAAGGAAAGGAGGGAGGACAGAAGGAAGGGAGGAAGAAGGAAGGGAGGGAGGAAGGAAAGGAGGGAGGACGGAAGGAAGGGAAGAAGAGCCCATGGCCCCGCCTCATGCCCATATAAGTAGAATCCGTGTTTTTATTTTTCCCAGCATGCACCTGAAATTTTCAAGATGGCGCTGCCCAGATTTGAAACTACTGGCTTCTGAGCAGCAGTCCACAAACCAATGAGTGACGTCACGGATGTTACGTCCATTTCTTTTATACAGTCTATGTATTTACATCACTAAGGACAGTTCAACAACCCTTCCTGAACATTTTCTTGTAGTGCAGGCTGTATATAAAGGACGAAATATGCATCATATACATAAAAGCAGGAACGGTTAACACTTAACTTTTATTTTACTGTACTTCTTTTTACTGTACTGGCTCGATGACACTGCTGTTGTCCTTGTATGTTGCTACGGCTACTGCTACTGCTCTGTATAATGACAATAAACACAACTGAACTGAATTGAATATCCCAGCTCTTAAATATTGATGAGATTGGGCCCGTGTGTGTGTGTGTGTGTGTGTGTGTGTGTGTGTGTGTGTGTGTGTGTGTGTGTGTGTGTGACTGCGGATGACCATCTCCACAGTAGCTGTAAGCATGAATATATTTGCAGTATTAACATTTGCAGATCCCATCATGTCATTACGGACTCATACGAGCTGGAAGTGAACAGCTGGAGTCACCTTGCTCTGACCCAGTGGGCCATCGCTGTGTATTCATGGGGTCTTCACTGTTTGTGGGCTTTAAAACTAAAAAAGAATAAAAAGGACCCAAACACTCAAACTCCACAGGACATCTCATGGAATAAACTCAGCCTGTGACGATGATACTCAACATAATTTGGTGCTTTAATGTTTAGAAAAACGCATTTTTCTTTTTCAATACATGCCTCCAGTATGAATCTGTTCTCTCCACCATACCCCCCCCTCTAATCTGCAACATTATTTATTTTATTGTCATGCTTTTATATATTTAGTATTTTATGTAAATGGATTTTCAAAAGGAAAAAACAAGTAATTCTTTTTTTAAATTTGCTCTAATGTGTGTAAATTGACAATAGACATGAAATTATCATTTAGTGATAGATATGCACGGATAATTAACTACTAATATACTTAATGTATGCATGTTTTTTTTAGTTCTGTTTTTTATTCATAATTATTTATAGATTCCTACTGATGGTGTTATATGTGTGTTTTAATGTATGTATGTGTACATATGTGGATGTGTAAATATGAATATATGTATGTATATGTGTGTGTGTATGTATATAGCTATTTTTGATGGGAAAAATGGAGCAATGATTCCGTCCTTCCTTCCTTTCTTCGTTCCTTCCTTCCATCCATCCTTTCTTCCTTCCCTCCTTCCTCCCTTCTGTCCTTCCTTCCTTCCTCCCTTCTGTCCTTCCCTCTTTCCTTCATTTCTTCCGTCCTTCCTTCCTAAGATCTAAGTTCAGCTGTTAGGGTAAATGTTCCCTCCATCTGTCCTTCCTTCCTTCCCTCCTTCCTCCCTTCTGTCCTTCCTTCCTCCCTCCCTTCTGTCCTTCCCTCTTTCCTTCATTTCTTCCGTCCGTCCTTCCTTCCTTCTTTCTGTCCGTCCTTCCTTCCTTCCTTCCTTCTGTCCTTCCTTCCTTTCTTCGTTCCTTCCTTCCATCCTTTCTTCTGTCCTTCCCTCCTTCCTTCCTTCCTCCCTTCTGTCCTTCCCTCTTTCCTTCATTTCTTCCGTCCGTCCTTCCTTCCTAAGATCTAAGTTCAGCTGTTAGGGTAAATGTTCCCTCCATCTGTCCTTCCTTCCTTTCTTCGTTCCTTCCTTCCATCCATCCTTTCTTCCTTCCTTCTGTCCTTCCCTCCTTCCTTCCTTCCTTCCTTCCTTCCTTCCTTCCTTCCTCCCTTCTGTCCTTCCCTCTTTCCTTCATTTCTTCCGTCCTTCCTTCCTAAGATCTAAGTTCAGCTGTTAGGGTAAATGTTCCCTCCATCTGTCCTTCCTTCCTTCCTTCCATCCTTCTGTCCTTCCTTCCGTCCGTCCTTCCTTCCATCCTTCCTTCTTCCTTCCTTCCTAAGATCTAATCTAATCTCATTTTGTGTTGTATGTGTTTTAATGTATGTATGTGTACATATGTGGATGTGTAAATATGAATATATGTATGTATATGTGTATGTATGTATATAACTATTTTTGATGGGAAAAATGGAGCAATGATTCCTTCCTTCCTTCCTTCTTTCTGTCCTTCCTTCCTTTCTGCGTTCCTTCCTTCCATCCATCCTTCCTTCTGTCCTTCCCTCCTTCCTCCCTTCTGTCCTTCCTTCCTTCCTCCCTTCTGTCCTTCCTTCCTAAGATCTAAGTTAAGCTGTTAGGGTAAATGTTCCCTCCATCTGTCCTTCCTTCCTTCTGTCCTTCCCTCCTTCCTCCCTTCTGTCCTTCCCTCCTGCCTTCCTTCCTTCCTCCCTTCTGTCCTTCCCTCTTTCCGTCCTTCCTTCCTTCTTTCTGTCCTTCCTTCTGTCCTTCCTTCCTTTCTTCGTTCCTTCCCTCCTTCCTCCCTTCTGTCCTTCCCTCCTTCCTTCCTTCCTCCCTTCTGTCCTTCCCTCTTTCCTTCATTTCTTCCGTCCGTCCTTCCTTCCTAAGATCTAAGTTCAGCTGTTAGGGTAAATGTTCCCTCCATCTGTCCTTCCTTCCTTCCATCCATCCTTCCCTCCTTCCTTCCTAAAATCTAATCTAATCTCATTTTGTGTTGTGTGTTTTAATGTGTGGATGTGTACATATGAATATATGTATGTATATATATGTGTGTGTGTATGTATATAGCTATTTTTGATGGAAAAAATGGAGCAATGATTCCTTCCTTCCTTTCTTCGTTCCTTCCTTCCATCCATCCTTCCTTCTGTCCTTCCCTCCTTCCTTCCTTCCTCCCTTCTGTCCTTCCCTCTTTCCTTCCTAAGATCTAAGTTCAGCTGTTAGGGTAAATGTTCCCTCCATCTGTCCTTCCTTCCTTTCTTCGTTCCTTCCTTCCATCCATCCTTTCTTCCTTCCTTCTGTCCTTCCCTCCTTCCTCCCTTCTGTCCTTCCTTCCTTCCTCCCTTCTGTCCTTCCCTCTTTCCTTCATTTCTTCCGTCCTTCCTTCCTAAGATCTAAGTTCAGCTGTTAGGGTAAATGTTCCCTCCATCTGTCCTTCCTTCCTTCTGTCCTTCCCTCCTTCCTCCCTTCTGTCCTTCCCTCCTTCCTCCCTTCTGTCCTTCCCTCTTTCCTTCATTTCTTCCGTCCGTCCTTCCTTCCTTCTTTCTGTCCTTCCTTCCTTCCTTCCTTTCTTCGTTCCTTCCTTCCATCCTTTCTTCTGTCCTTCCCTCCTTCCTCCCTTCTGTCCTTCCCTCCTTCCTTCCTTCCTCCCTTCTGTCCTTCCCTCTTTCCTACATTTCTTCCGTCCGTCCTTCCTTCCTAGGATCTAAGTTCAGCTGTTAGGGTAAATGTTCCCTCCATCTGTCCTTCCTTCCTTCTTTCTGTCCTTCCTTCCTTTCTTCTTCCTTCCTTCCTACGATCTAATCTAATCTCATTTTGTGTTATGTGTTTTTATGTATGTATGTGTACATATGTGGATGTGTAAATATGAATATATGTATGTATATAGCTATTTTTGATGGAAAAAATGGAGCAATGATTCCTTCCTTCCTTCCTTCCTTCTGTCCTTCCCTCCTTCCTCCCTTCTGTCCTTCCTTCCTTCCTCCCTTCTGTCCTTCCCTCTTTCCTTCATTTCTTCCGTCCTTCCTTCCTAGGATCTAAGTTCAGCTGTTAGGGTAAATGTTCCCTCCATCTGTCCTTCCTTCCTTCTTTCTGTCCTTCCTTCCTTTCTTCGTTCCTTCCTTCCATCCATCCTTTCTTCCAAGCATTGATTTAAGTAGGGGTTTGATTCAATAAGTGTTGACTTCTTCCCACTCGCTTTCATCATTTTCTGTTAGGTGTAAGTTCTCTGTTTTCAGTGAGAACATTGTGCTTTCTTTCTTTCTTTTCTTTCACACATTCGAAATAAAAATATCGAATCTAAAAACATATTCTATTACATATAAGATTATCAGTCGATGTATCCATATATGATTTTTTTTACTTCCAAATATAGGTATATCTATTTATCTATCTATCTATCTATTGGCGTTGGCCCCAAATATCCAGTATCGGTCGTGCTCTATTGTTTTTTGCCACTTTCATTAGGAACATAAGTCCCATTCATTACAATAAAAGTGAAGAAAAAAGTCTTCTGAAGGAAAAAAGAAGAGAGTCTGAAATGGTGTCGACTGGTCTGAATGATGATTAAATCCAGTGTGACATCTCTCTACAGCCGAGCAGTGCCGTCACCATGGGTTACCTCGTCACCTCCACTTTTATTAGTGTGATGACCCCCGGTGTCATCTTTGTTTGGTTGTGATTTACCCGTCCGCTCCGTCTCAACAAGCGCTCGTTAGGGCGACTGGTGACGACGGGGCTGCTGGGTCATTAAAGTCTCTGTCCCTCCTCTGACTCCGCTCCTCTCTGCAGGCTGCTGGTTTGGTCATGTTGTTTTAGTTTCACACACACACACACACACACACACACACACACACACCTTACACTCATCCACACACTGAAACTGTGGTTGTGTTGTCTTTCTTTGAACAAGGTGTGATACAGCAGAGTAAGTAGAGTCCGGCCGTAGCGGCAGCATCTGTGTCGGTGTTTGTGCCAGCAGTCGTTCAGACAGCTGGTTTGACTTTAGAGCAGCTGGAGAAGTTTCAGGTATAGAAAAAAGTAGACATGGAGAATGAGGAGACAGAGATGGAGAGGCAGTGTTAGTTGGAAAAGCAGCTTGAGCTACAGAGAAACTTCGGCACAACATGAGGTGGAGAAAATTGGAGAGTTATAGTTAGAGCAGTCCAAATAGCCGTTTAGTACACTCTGAAAAGTTCAGGCAGGTTTAAAGGGTTGTAAAAGATTCAATTATGGCTGAACTACTAGTTTCTTTTTGGGGTTTTTTAAACGTGTTTATTACATTTTTGTTTTACAGAGAACAATACAGAACAAGAAGGCACATATAGGTAATTATAATAGCAATAATAATGATAATCACACAGAAATACAGTAGATAAAAATAAATACAATTAACTGAAAAAATAAGTCAATAAAAAAATTAATTAAATTGAAAATTAAAATCTAACAAAATATTAAAAACAAATAAATAAAATGAAAAATATTTAAATAAATATATAAATACATTAAATAAATACACTTTTCCTTTTGTTTGCAGTTTGGAGACAATTTAAAACAAATATTAGACGGACGGGTGGTAAATAGAGAGGATGGTGTAACCCTGTTAGCATCGAGGGCTACTGAGGATGTATTCAGTACTCAGAGTGTGGTAGAAAGGGGATACATCTATTTTGTGGGTGTCTGAAAGTAATTGGATGTTGATTAAAATAGTAGGCAGGTGAATATTATTATGAAGGTGTGTGAAGTAAAAGGAGGGTGAACTCTGCCCCCTTTGGTCTCTATGCTTGGATAAATGAGGTATACTTCTACTACTGGGACTCTTCTCGGTTAGTTAAACTGTTTCTGAACAACATTTTTAGCTAAACTCACAACAGTGAAGTGTTAACGGCGTTAGCGCTAACGTTAGCCCCACTGACTCAGCAAGTTTTCATATCCAAGAAGGGTCTCGCATCATTTCACACTAATGATGCACATTGATGTGGAAAAAGTTTGCCAGTTGATCACGTCCTTCTTCAAAAGACTAACAGTTCAACAGTGGGAACAGATTAAATCAGGAACTGCAACAAAAGTTTTAATTACTTGCTGAACAGCGATTTCAACAGCTTTTCAAGAAATTATACAAAGCATACTGAGATCAAACAAGAACTGTTCCTGGAAACACAATGATGCAGATTTAACAGAGCCAAGACCAGATACGGTCCAATGGCACAAACGACAAGAAGGAGGATGATGGGAGTAGATACCAAGAAAAGAGGTTCATGAAATGGAAGAATCTTTTAGATGAGCTAAAAAAAAAAGCTTGAATATGAATTTATTCAGTCCTAATCATCTGTCAAGATGGAGGTTGTCGGGGAAGATGTGGCTCATCTGACCATGGAAGAGGAAGAAAGTTTGAAGCGTTCAGACAGAACAGGAGACAAGTACAAGCTACATCTACATCACGGCAAGGAGACGATAAAGGAGTTCCCAACAAAGCTGTTGGCCAGGTCCTCCATTAATAGAATCGTGGTACAGCTGAGGGCCAAATATCAAAAAGACTCAAAAGTAACACAGCCGGAAATAGGCTTTTTAATATATGGGATTAAAAGTCTTCTTGTCCAGGTGCTCTTATCTGATGATAAAAGGAAAACATTTATTTACCAAACACCGCACGGCAAGACCAGATATGGTCAACAATGACACACCGGCCAATGAGCGGGAGGATCTTATGAACACTTGCTTCCCACCAAGTGAAAAATCTGAGTTACGAGGCAGCTTGGAGAAAGTTATGCAGGATGTACTCACTAGTCAAGCAACAGAAATATTAGAACCTCATTTGGACGAGGTCAAAGAAGAGGAGTTTGAACTCATTCAGTCATCCCTGAAGATCGAGGTCATAGGGATTAATAGAGGAACAGGTGCACAGTCTTAAGCAGAAGAGGCAGAAAGTCTGAAGCGTTCAGACAGACAGGAGAGGAAGCTTCATCTCAATCAAGCCTCAATTCATCGCATCAATCAAAATCAAGGAGTTCCTGACGAAGACATTAGCCAGGTCCTCCAAAAAGACCCAAATTTAACAAAGCAAGATATCCAGGTCCTAATATTCGATGTTGAGACATTCCTGGAAAATTCAATAATAAGTGGAAATGAGCTGTCGAGGAGAAGTTGACATTCTCAAAAGAAGTCAGCGACCTGATCTACGGTCATATCAGTAGCAGGTCAGAAAAGAAGCCATCGTCAAAGCCTGTGTCATCGAGAAAAGAAACCGCTATTCACATGGACGTATGAAGCAGGGTACACGCCTTCCTCGGCCTGATGAGGTGGGATTAAATACAGGTCGACATTGACACAGACAAAGTGTTGAGTGCTATTGTCAGCAATGAAACAGCACAGAAGCATTAAGATGGAGTCATTATAGAAGACTTCCTAATGAGTGCTGCGAGCGGAGGTACATCATGGGTTTCGACCTCCACCCTCGCTGTGAGGCCTGCCTCGGTGCTGAGCACGCCGGGCTGGCTCTCACGCCACAGGCCACCTGGGCCTTCTGCGCTCGTTTGCCTGCGGACGAGCTGAGACGGAGAGCGGACGGCTTTCTGTCTCAAGTTCGGGAAGGCGAGGGAGACGGCAGCTGGGGTGACCGTGCCACTTCCTCCGTTGAGGAAGCCATGGTCATCCTCGACCATAAAACATGGGTGGAAATCGAGGAGGATTTTGATGTTACTCCGTAAAAAGTAACTCTTGGCTCCACAAAAGTGAGAGGACCCGAGTGGACAAAACCAAATACAAGATGTCTCTCATAGTCATTATTGAAAAGCTGGCGAGTCAAAGAGAATCAAAGACACCAAAGGTGGAGTGGAATGAAGACATGGTCGAGATAATATGGGCAGAGTTTGAAGAACTGGATTTTGAAATCATCACAGACCATCTCCAAAGAGACTTGATAGTGTCAGTTAGTGATAGTGAGCGATACAGACGGTGAATTATAATAATAGAGACACAGGCAGTAAACAATAGACAGATCGAGACAGTTAAAGTCAATGGAGACCACACACAGAACCACAGGACAGGAGAAGACAAAAGGGAGGCCATTATTGTATTGCTCCTGGGTGTAATAATGAATTTTACCGAGTTAAAGCCAAGGAGAAAACCAACAGTCCACTTCCACAAACTACCGCTGAAACGGAAGACAGTTTTGTGGCACTGAAGAGAGTGAACCCTCCGACGGGCGCTGACTCCAGGGTGTGCTCTCAACATTTTATAGAAGATGATTACTTGGAAGAAAAGACCTTCGAGTCAGACAGGCTAGTTGTTCGTCGGACCAACAGACTAAAGCCAGAAGCTTCTCCGTCTGTTTTTAATTTCACCGCCTACAACGTTAGCTCTACTGATTGCCCAACATACTCTTTGACCATCGTGAAATGGTGTCTTTTCAATTTGTTTTTCATTTTACATCATGACTTTGATTTTCTTAGGTGTTGTTTCTTTCATAATTTCGTGAATGTTTCTTTGTCTCATTTCTGCAATTAGATTATATATATATTGAAGTAGTTGAATGTTGTTAAATTATTAATATTCTCACTAATTTTACATTGAAAAGAAAATAACTTTGACTCTTCTTTTACATTCAAACTAGATGTCACTCGATACGTGTTTGAGAGCGGAAAATACTTTAGTTATGATTTTACTGCATGGCTTTTGTGTTTTAATTTTAATTTTCCTCAATAAAACTTTTTTTTTTGGCCATGGTTTCCTGGATTTGTGCTCCTGTCCTGTGACTTCCGTCCCAATCCCGTGACGGATTTAAGAAAAGATTTTGTCCTGCCCCTTTTATTTCATGTACGTTGGTAATGTGTATTTGACTGTGTTTAACTGTTTAGTTGTGTTGTGATTTGACTAATAAAATTATAAATGTAAGCCGTAGTCATGTAATAGTTATTTCAAGTAGTCGAGTATTAAGGACACCGCCCTCAAGTAGGTGAAGAAAACCTTTTAAGTTTATTTATTGCCACTTTATTAAAACACCACCTGTGAAGAAACGTCATCTCCACTGTGGGCAAAGTTTTGTCCAGGCCCTTCAAACTATTTTTTTTTTAAAACAAGGTTTATTGTTATTTTCCACTTTCAAAATAATCAGTACAATTCCTGAAGTAAACACTGGACTATAGTTTCCAACCCACCCATCCTTATATCCCCACCCCCGTTCGGCAAGTTATCCAAGACATCAAATTAACCCATAACAGAAATCGTAAAGTGGATTAAAAAAAATAATGATATAAAATAAGAACAAAGCAGATACAAAAGAGGGAGACCAAGAACCTAAATTGTAAGCTGACCCCTTTCAGCAAGTAATCGAGCATCTGATTCCTCCACAAAAACTAGAAAGGGCTTCCATGTCCAATGAAATTTGGATAAAGGTCCTCTCATGGTGTATCTAATCTTTTCTAGTTTTAACGCCCTTCAAACAATATTAGTTTTAGTTTAGATTAGTTAAGTTTCCTTTAATGTCACAGTTCAGGATCTCACATCTTTTCAGTTCAGCCTGTTCTCACATAATGAGCCTGTAACGGGGGCTCGACGTCTTAACACGGAATTCCGTGTTTCCAAAGTTACGTGTCGTCACCATGGTAACGATACCAGGGTCAAGTCAATGGGGATCCTCTTTCGTGGTAGTTTCCCTGGTTCAACAAATCCATGCAGTGTTAATTTAATACTGTTTTCTAATCTATAATTATTTTATTTTATCGTATATTATTTTTAATAGTCACTTTACTGAATTGTTGGTTTTTGTTATCTATCTCACATCTTTTCAGTTCAGCCTGTTCTCACATAAGCAGTAACGGGGGCGCGATGTCTTAACACGGAATTCCGTGTTTCCAAAGTTACGTGTCGTCACCATGGAAACGATACCAGGGTCAAGTCAATGGGGATCCGCTTTGGTGATAGATTCCCTGGTTCAACAAAGTCATGCAATGTTAATTTAATACTGTTTTCTCATCTATAAATATTTTATTTTGTTGTGTATTATTTTAGTCATTTTACTGAATTGTTGTTTTTTGTTATCTATCTAGTTGTGTGTGTTATTACTCTGATCATTTTCACACATGAATAATATTAACAATAGTGTGACAGGGGCCTGTTACTGTTTTCTAAAAGTAAAAATAGTAGATTACATAGTGAGGGATTAAAGTTCTGTGTCGCTACAACGGATTTCCGTCAAGTGGACAGTTGAAAGGCCATTTATGACTGCCTCACAATGTCACACACCTCATATTTACAACATGGTCTATACCAGATCAGTCATTTTTAGAATAAACTGTAATTTTCCTTTGATGTAACTGGCTTTCAATTTGAATGAAGCCAAATCTAGGCTTTAAGGGTTTAGATGTCAACAAGACAGAACTGAGTCAGCATGGTATGGGCTTGGTTTCCAATGGGTTGTGAAGTTATTCTAAAAGCTTTAACATGTTATGGAGTTGGCCAAATCCAACACTTAATAAATGGTCTCAACTCAGCAACTCAGATCTTAATTGAGGAGACTTAGCACTACATGGTCCTGATGATTGAACTTATATCTTTAGCTCTTCCTGGTGAGGGGGGAATTGGAGAAAGTTGCACCAGAATCTGCCTGAGGACAAGTAAAAGCCATTTTTGATAAATGCCTACCCATTGCTCATAACAGGCCACAAAACCAATTTGAAACCCCCAGCATGGCGCCATGATACATCAGGTTAATTTGACGTAACCAATTTAAAGTGTCATTGTGGTGGAGTGATGGATCGCTCCCTTCTTGACATTGCGGGTGAAAACGGTGAAATACACACGTCGTTTATCTCTCCTTCCCTGCTGTGGCCCATCCTGCCCTTTATGCCTTGGGAAACTCCCCCCCCTCTTCCCCCAGACCAGATGAGCAAAGGTGAGGATGTGTCATTAAAGAGACACTGAGCAAATAACCTCCATATTGCACACAGTCAAAGGTAATCAGTTTTCTGCCAAATTTAAACACCAAAGATCAGCAACTGTTGTAGAAGAGGTGTGGCTAGACGCACTACTATGGTCTGAAGCCCCACCCAAAAAACGTTCTTTTAAATATCAAACACTGTATGTACACTTGAAAGATGTCTGAATTCATAGTGATTTTATAAAGTGTATCAAATCTTCTCAACCATTACCAAGCACATCTTTAACCCTCCTGTTGTCCTCAAGTCAAGGAAGGCAGGTAGGAAGGGAGGGAAGGAAAGGAGGGAGGAAGCAAGAAGGAAGGCAAGGAGGGAGGAAAGGAAAGAAGGAAGGAAAGGGGGGAAGGAAGAAGGGAGCAAGGAAAGGAGGGAGGAAGGGAGGAAAAGAAAGAAGGACAGAGGAAAGAGAAGGAGGGAGGGAGGGAGGAAGAAATAAGGAAGGAAAAGAGGGAAGGAAGGAAAGGAGGAAGGAAGAAGGGAAAGAAGGAAGGAAAGGAGGGAAGAAAGAGGGATGGAGGAATACAGACGGAAGGAAGGAAGGGAGCAAAGAAGAATAAGACGGGGTCAATTTGACCGAGGAGGACGACACAAGGGTTAAATATCAAACACTGTATGTACACTTGAAAGATGTCTGAATTCATAGTGATTATAAAAAGTGTATCAAATCTTCTCAACCATTACCAAGCACATCTTTAACCCTCCTGTTATCCTCAAGTCAAGGAAGGAAGGTAGGGAGGGAGGAAGGAAGGAAGAAGGAAGGAAAGGAGGGAGGAAGGGAGGAAAGGAAAGAAGGAAGGGAAGGAGGGAAGGGAGGAAGGAAAGGAGGGAGGAAAAGAAAGAAGGACAGAGGAAAGAGAAGGAGGGAGGGAGGGAGGAAGAAATAAGGAAGGAAAAGAGGGAAGGAAGGAAAGGAGGAAGGAAGAAGGGAGGAAAGGAGGGAAGAAAGGGGGATGGAGGAAGTACAGAAGGAAGGAAGGAAGGAAGCAAAGAAGAATAAGTCTGGGTCAATTTGACCCGGGAGGACGACACAAGGGTTAAATATCAAACACTATGTACACTTGAAAGATGTCTGAATTCATAGTGATTATAAAAAGTGTGTCACATCTTCTCAACCATTACCAAGCACATCTTTAACATTCACAGAGTCTCTTGCTCTGCAGAAAACACAGTCTTGTTAACTGTTGTACTAAAATAAAATAAAATAAAGCATTTCCCCTATACTGTACATGTGGAGTTTGTGCATCATTCCTGAACACACAGTGGGACATTTTCAGCTCAGATAATGATATTGAAAGAACATTAACTTTGTTTTGTCCTCAATAAAGATAAATCAAATTCATTTCAGACTCACCAGAAGGTCCATAACATATAAAAAGAGTGGGGGGGGGGAGGGAAGACAGAAAAACACAATTTCATCATTCAATTTAAAAAGCAGTTTATATGTAGGCCATTTCTCCAGTGTGATCTGAGAGCAGCTCATCTTCGGGCCGGTTACAGCCTCTATGATGCTGCTCTCTGACTCATCCAAGCACCGTATAAAATTGGACATCAGATGTCCGAACTGCCTCACATGTAGGAACACAAACAGCTGACTGGCACGGTGCCATCTGGGACAGCAACCTCATTACATCATTGTAAGCGACTATGAGCCTCCGCATACTACTGTACTTTTCCTGCAGCAACACAGAAGTTGAGCTAATACACCCCAAATGTAAGAAGGAGCGCGTCCGCAGGTCATTCATGCCAACAGCAGTCAGACTGTACAATGCTGCACTATAGATGCACTTTAGGGTCCTTTATATTTTATTTTTTATTTTTTTATTGTTGTATATATATGTTATAGTTGCACTTTAAAGTCCTTTTTATTTAGTTTATCGTGTTTATTGTTGTATGTATGTGTGTATATGTATATGTATATATATATGTGTGTGTGTATATGTGTGTATATATATGTTATAATTGCATTTTAGGGTCATTTTATTTAGCCTTTAATTTTATTGTTGGATACATTTGGTTTCTTTTATTTTTTTTATTTAGTTTATCGTTTTTATTGTATGTATGTGTATGTGTGTATATGTGTATGTATATGTATGTATATGTATGTATATATATATATATATATATATATATATATATATATATATATATATATATATATATATATATATATATATATATATGTGTGTGTGTGTGTATATGTGTATATTGTATATGTGTGTTATAATTGCATTTTAGGGTCGTTTTATTTAGTTTTTAATTTTATTATACTCTTTTTTTCTATATCACTATTTTTTGAACTTCTGTAGCAATGGATTTTCCCCACTGTGGGATCAATACATTTATCCTTATCCTTATACAAAGGTGTGCTGACAGCTCTAAGTAATGAACATTTTACACATTTTGAACTCTTACCAAGGTTGGGAATGTAACTTTGGAAATGTACTAGGTGACAGATTACTAGTTACTTTATTTAAACTGTAATGACTATTGTAACTATTTCAATTACTGAATATAACTTATTACATTTGATTACTGGGGGAAAATATACAGCATTACCTCCTTTAAGCTGCGTTGTCTGACGAGCATATTAGAAGTAGCTCAAGTATATATATATATATATATATATATGTACTTTGCAACACCTCTAGCAAACAAGTTCAGAAATAAGTTTCCATAATTCATTTAGTCAAAGGCCTTGGATGCATCAATAAAACACATAAATACAGCAGAAATGTTGGCTTCCATATTTAGCAACTACTTCCTTTAAAGCATAAATACACATATCGGTGCCATGTTTTCATCTACAGCCAAACTGATGATCAGTGGTGAGAACAAAGATTTCAAACCTTGTTAGCAGGACTCTTTCCAGAACTTAAGAGAGAATATTGGCAAGGGCGATATACGTCTATAATTATCCATGCTATTTAATTTACCAGCCTTGTCCAGTAATGACAAGCACTAACAATACTGAGATGATAGAGTCTGGAAGGACACAGTGAACTATGAGACCAGTAAAACACACGGCAGAGCAGAGGAGAGGAGAGGAGAGAGACTGGTAGTAATATGATCCATACCATCAGACTAATGTGTTTTAACCCTCCTGTCGTCCTCCTGGGTCAAATTGACCCCACCTCTTTTGACAGTTCCTTCTTTACCCCCTTCCTTCCTTCCTTCCTTCCTCCTTTTGTTCTTTCCTTCTTTCCTCTGCCCTTCCTTCCTTTTCTTCTTCCCTTCCTTCCTTCTTTCCTCTGTCCTTCCTTCCTTCCTTCCCTCCTTCATTCCTCCCATCCATCCATCCTTCCTCCTTTCCTTCCAGACGAAGGAAAGAAGGAAGGTAGGAGGGAGGGAAGGAGGAAAGAAAGGAAGGGAAAGGAAGGAAGGAAGGAAGGAAGGACGGAGGAAAGAAGGAAGGTAAGAGGGAGGGAGAAAGGAAGGGAGTAAAGAAGGACAGAGGAAAGAAGGTAGGGGGAAGAAAGAAAGAGAAGGAGGGAGGGAGGAAGGAAAGAAAGGAAGGAAGGAAAAAGGGACAGAAGGAAGGAAAGAAGGAAGGAAGGTAGGTAGGAGGGAGGGAGGAAGGGAAAGGAAGGACGGAGGAAAGAAGGAAGGTAGGTGGGAGGGAGGAAAGAAAGGAAGGAAAGGAAGGAAGGACGGAGGAAAGAAGGAAGGTTGGAGGGAGGGAGAAAGGAAAGAAAGGAAGGAAGGAAAAAAGGACAGAAGGAACAGTCAAAACAGACGGGTCGATTTGACCCAGGAGGACGACACAAAGGTTCAGAAAGATTTTCAACTTCCTTCCTACCTTCCTTCATCCTTTCCTTCCACCCTTCCTTCTCACCTTCCTTCCTTCCTTCCTTCCTTCCTTCCTTCCTTGACCTGAGGACAACAGGAGGGTTAACAGTAAGGCCAGTAGATGTATATTCAATGATCAAATCAAGACGTTAGACTTTTTATACTTTATTATCCACAGCACTGTTCATATCAGACAACACTTCATACAACAGCAGACAATGACGGACAGCAGGAGACGCTCAGGTCTGCTCAGCGAAGCCTGCTGCGTAAGGCGACTGACTGTGGGAATCAGACTTTCCCCAAAGAAGCCCTTGTTGTTGTTGTTGTTGTTGTTGTTGTTGTTGTATGCCAAGCTTCACTAATATAAATAAAACTTTTTAAACAACTCTTATCAGGCAAGAACATTTTACTGGATGAAATATGATTGAGGTCATTACACAGCTGCAACAAATATTTAGTGAATTGCTTTCTCGACAAATCAGGATTACAATCCCCAGTGAGAAAAACACAAGTTGAACTATTGAACCATGAAAGAATGAAAAAAATGCTAGTTTAAAAATTCATCTTCAGACTGTTAAGACTCATAAGGTACAAATATATATATATATGTGTGTGTGTGTGTATATATATGTGAAATGTGCTTGGGACAGTCTTGCTATATGAGCTTTTTCTGTTTTGATTGAAAATTGTGATAAACAGGAAGTACAGTATGAACGCTCTGTATGTTCATATAAAACTGTTTAACCACATTTTCACATATGTTGCTATCATTTACTTGTTTTTGACTCTCAGGACCACAAAAAGGCCATGTCACGTCAACCACCCCAATATATATTTATGATTGTAAGCTTATGTTTTATTATAATTAAATTACAACCCAATTGCCCAGTTAACATTCAGTCTTACCACCTCTTCACCAGTGGGTCATATGTACCTGTCCAAAGTAATGCTACTCCACCAGGTATCCTATCATGGGGTCTGTTAGAAACCGCATCCAGTCCTACTACTCGTACTAACTCTGACGTCATTTGAAGTATGTAGTGTGTTTCAACTGTGTAGTGATTTAGAGTATGTGAGAAGTTCCTGGATGGTTTACTAGATTCTCCAGAAATGCAGAGTATGCATCAAGAGCTGACTACTCACACTCACATTACCCAAGATGCAACGCTACTACTCACACTCACATTACCCAAGATGCAATGCAACTTCTGAAAAAAACCCAAAATACAAACGTCACAGATCAGCTACAGCGAGGGTATGTTCGCTTCCTGTTTTCAAAATAAAAGCACCAATTCTATGGTTATGGTTTTCTTAATATTAAAAGGCAACAGGTGTTTTATTTTGTGAAAATGACAGGAAGTGCGTTACTCGCTACGGCTAACTCTGAATTCTCAGGAACAAAACTTTAAACAGGTGTTATTTGGACAAATTAGCGTCACATTGTGGATTTAAAGGGCTACTTTACTTTCTTCCTAAAAAGGTTAGAAATGTGGATAAAGTGGTTTATTTACAGAGTTAGAGCTAAAATGAAATCAGCTTCAGCCTGATGATTTCAGCTCGGGTAGGAACCAAATGCATTGTGGGTAATCGTGTAGTTTACTACAGTGTAAACGGTCTGCTTACTATCTGGTCCTTTAGTGTGTAGTGTGGAAGTATGTATTATGTAGTATGTAGTATGCGGTTTCAAACAGACCCACAGACTGCTTTTGTGCTGAGATCAGTTCTGGATTCCCAAGCGGCATTAAAATCCTTCTGCAGTGTTTTTCAAGTCTTGTTTGGCGAGTTAAATCTCTGGAAGGCACAGGATGTCACACTCTTCCAAAAGTGTGTTGACCACCAAACGTCTTGTTTTATCTGCAGCACTGTGCCCTAGACACGCATTGCATGATACAACCTGGATCTCAGTTTTCCACTTGGCCCCCTAGAGGGATCTACTGCCCACTGTTCCCTCACTGCAGAGTTGTGAGAGCTTAGGCTTTTCCCTGTGGACCAAGTCAAACACCAGTACAGTGCCTCTAAGCCAGCATATGTAGCAGAAGTAGTGGCAGACAGAGACCCAGATGGCCAAAGCTGAGGATCATAGATTTCTGACACTTCATTACACTCAGCGGTGTTATGAAATGAGCTGAATCTCCGACAGTATATGTGCCCACACAATCCTTCTTTAATAATCAGTAAACTCAGACTTAGTTACAAATCACCATCTTTGTTTGGAGCAATGCCAGTTCCAATTATGTTGATATTACCAAGCCCATATATATATATTAAGGCTGTCAAACGATTAATATTTTAAATCGAGATTAATCGCATAATTTCCATAGTTAATTGCGATTAATTGCGTTTTGAATTGCATGTTTAAAATCCTGTTATTTTACATTTGAAGGCAGTTTTAAGCCCATAATGTAAAGCATTTCTTACCAGAGTGTCTTAACTGGGAATCAATCACGGCTCTGCTGCGACTCCCACACTCCAAAATGGTCCTTTGGTGGAGCTGAGGCTCGCTTGGCTGCACCTGGGTGTTTAGCATGGAGGTGCTAACTCAAACTCCACGTACTCCGGTGGTAGTTAAACTCCGTTTGACACAGGTTGCATTTTACTTTTGACTTGTCAACTGAAGCGTCTGGAAGTGTTTTAAAGTTAAACAAGCCGTTCAAAAGTCCAGTAGCTCTCTTACTTTCCATCAGCGCGGTAGGTTTACTGCAGGAGGCCACTTCAAAGCATAGCGCTACAGCTAGAGGAGCCGTCTACGGGGGAGTAGAAGGGACAAAAAGGCTTGCAAAATTAAAATGTGATTAAAAAAAATAAACGCGCTATGGATTGCATTAATCTAATCGTGATTAACGCGTTAACGCTGACAGCCCTAATATATATATATATATAAATTTATGGTTAAATAGTGACACAGTACCAATTAAGCTCCATGCCAGACTTTTGACTTTTTTCATCACGTCTTTATTTTATATTCTAAAATCTACATGAACTAATGAACACATTTTACAATGAGAGATAAATGTTGCTTTATAAGAAATGATCTCCCTTATAAATCATGTCAGTATCCATGGGAAACATTTTCTGGTGCTTAATGGGAACACTTACCCCGACAGCTGAAAACATCTGTTAGAAAATCTAAAAGTTAGTAATCAAAAAGTAGTTCTTCATAACCAGCCTGATGAGAGCAGACATTCATTATCTCCAGAGAGGAGGAAACAATGATTTAATGGACTACCCGACTGTTGGAGAGAAAAAGGTTGAGTGACTCTCTCCTTTCCTTCTTCCCTCCTTTCCTTCCTTCTTCCTCCCTCCCTCCTTTCCTTCCTCACTCCTTTCCTCCCTCCCTTCCATCCATCCTTCCTTTCTTCCTCCCTTCGTTCTTCCTTCTTTCCTTCCTTCCTTCCTTCCTCCTTTCCATCCATTCTTCCTCCCTTCCTTCCTCCCTTCCTCCCTTCTTTCCTTCTTCCTTCCTTCCTCCCTCCTTTCCTTCCTCCTTTTCTTCCTTCCTTCCTTCTTTCCTTCCTTCCTTGCTTCTTCCTCCCCTCCACCCTTCTTTCCTTCCTTCCTTCCCTCCTTCCTTCCTTCTTCCTCCCTTCCCTCCTTCCTCCCTTCCTTCCTCGCTCCTTTCCTTCCTTCTTCCTCCCTTGCATCCATCCTTCCTTCCCTCCTCCCTTCCTTCCTTCTTCCTCCCTTGACTCGAGGACAACAGGAGGGTTAAATTAGCATTACTGTATTTAGCACATGTTGGTGTAACTATCTGAAAAAATGGAGGAAAGCTAACATGTGATACTTTGAATACCCTTACTCATATAATCACACTCACACACCTGTAACACTGACATCAAAGCCCACTCGCTGCTATTTCTGTTCTCATTTCTTTCTTTGAATACTAGTTTGAAGATCCCTTAATGACCATTAATCGTCCCGGTATCCACGCTGAAAGCTCAATTTGAAGGAACTAATGTCTACTAGAGACAGCGTACCGTTAATGCATCAACATTAAGACCACAAGTGAGTCATAAAAAAACAACAGTCCATTTTAAGGAAAGCTGTAATAAAGATTATATCGAGAGGTGCCAGGTGGCTTAGACAAGGAAGTTTCAGGAAGTTGAACTTTAGCCAGATCAGTTTGTGTCAATCCTTCATAAATAGACTGAGATAGAATCTAATTTAACCTTTGTCCTCCCGGGTCAAATTGACCCTGTCTGACCCATGTTCACATCCCTGCATATCTAGCCTACAACAGACCTGAGACTAGATTGGTGTCTTGTAATAATTCACAGACCTTACTGTCAACAGTGTTCATTGGGATTTCTTCAGTAGAAAGTAGTTTGAATAAAAGCTGCTCGATGTGATGTTTGTTGCTGATGTTGATGCAGAGATCGATACTCAGTGGGTAGGAGGTTGTCCACATGCAGCCAGAGATCACATACAGGAGGCATATCACCTACAGAGAAAACACAAAATAACAAATGATTACTGAAAGAAAAGAGAAAACAACTCCAAAAATAACTAAATCACAGGAAACACGACTAAAGGTCCCACACCAGAAGTCAATATTTAGACTATGACTAGAGATTCATTTTCAGAGTCTCTGGCTGTGTTCGAAACCGCATACTTCTATACTACACACTAAAGGACCAGATAGTAAGCAGACCGTTTACACTGTAGTAAACTACACGATTACCCACAATGCATTTGGTTCCTACCCGAGCTGAAATCATCAGGCTGAAGCTGATTTCATTTTAGCTCTAACTCTGTAAATATACCACTTTATCCACAATGGCGAGTAACGCACTTCCTGTCATTTTCACAAAATAAAACACCTGTTACCTTTAATTATTAAGAAAATAACGATAGAGTTGGTGCTTTTATTTTGAAAACAGGAAGTGAACATACCCTCGCTGTAGCTAACTGGTGATCTGTGACGTTTGCATTTTGGGTTTTTTTCAGAAGTTGCATTGCATCTTGGGTAATGTGAGTGTGAGTAGCAGCGTTGCATCTTGGGTAATGTGAGTGTGAGTAGTAGCGTTGCATCTTGGGTAATGTGAGTGTGAGTAGTCAGCTCTTGATGCATACTCTGCATTTCTGGAGAATCTAGTAAACCATCCAGGAACTTCTCACATACTCTAAATCACATACTACGCAGTTGAAACACACTACATACTTCACATGACGTCAGAGTTAGTACGAGTAGTAGGAAAGGATGAGGACTCTCAGTCTAACCAGCGATGCTCATTGTTGATGCAGCTGCTCTCCGTCTCGTCTTTGTCTCTTAGTAATCGTTACAGACACAGAATGGCATTTATCATTTTGATTGGTTGCCCATGTGTCAAGAGGGCAGGTCTTCATTCAATTTCATTTCAGCTGACACTTGAGATGAACGTCTTCTCAAGCAGCTCGGTTCAGTGTTTACATTTCCTGCTTACACTTGACTCTGGATTCAGCACTTTAAATGTTCACTGTTCAACTCCAACTCCTTTCGTGCTACTTCTACTTAAACTGCACTTCAAATCTTTCCATTTAGTTATTTCCGATGCTTACTCAAGTTCAGTTTTTTTCCCCCCCAGAGCTTCATTTTTAGTTAGTTTTAGTTCTGTAGATTCCTCAACTCCAGCTATTACTCTTGTCCAAATATATATTTTGACATTTGACATTTCAACACATCTGTGGCTGTTTTGTGTACCTGCATTTTCTTTTCAGTGTATTGGTTTATTTTGCCCATTGAGAAAAATCGTGAATAACAATGTGTTACGAACCGGCTCAAAGTCCATAACAGAAATGGGAATCACACGACAACACGTATCTAAAATAATATTTATTACAAACTTAAGTCAAATAACAATGTTAATCAGTTATATCAGTCATGAATGCAGTGTGGTGTGGATGAGTGAAATGTGTGGTGCGATATGTGCCAACAAAACCAAAACCAAAAATCTAAACCATCTGGTTGGTGGAGGCCTGGAAGGAAGAGAAGAGAGCAAGTAATTACAAAGCAGCCAGCTAAATAGGCTGAGGCCTAAACTACACAGGTGTAGGTAGCTTCCCTGACGTCCTCTAGTCCCACCCACTGGCTCCTGAGCCAAAAAGCTCAAGGAAAAAGGGAGAGAGGGACGTCACACATGTGCAGGTGAGGCTGTAACATACAATGGGCAATCTTAAAACTTCACCTATAAGAGATAAAACAATAATGCAAACTAAAATCATTCATTTAATTAATAATATATACAAACCTTGCAAAATAAAATAAAGCAAAACAGCAGAAAATATAAATTAAGAACATTTTTGTGTATCTGGGCAAAAAGACAGAGAATCAATAAGTAGGTGCAAATTTCTATTCCATAATTTGGGCTTCACGGTATCTATCTATTGAATTCTGTCCTTGAGATGTGTGGGGCATTGGTAGGTGCAGATTATGGATTTGTCTCGTTGAATAAGAGTTTACCTGAGAATTACAAATAAAACATGTTTTGAAACTTTCTGGTAAATGAAGCACTTTTAAAGCATCTTCAGAAAAATGTTTGTGATACTTAAGAGTTAAATTCTTGTGAACGAACCCCAGTGAAGGTGAAGATGCTGCTGTTTAACACTCACATAGTTCCCCATGGCCCAACCTATAAACTTACATATTAGGATATTATAATTAAAAGATGTTTATTGTCACTGAACAGCAACTATACAATGAAATGTCAGTGTTTCTCCTTTCAGAGGCATATAAATGAAAATAATACATCCAACCATAACTCAAATGTAGAATATATGAATAAATAAATATAAAAAGGAATAATAATAATAGACAAATATATTGCACATTATATTGTATTGCACGACCCAGCAGGAGATAACACAGTGTTATTTGATAGAGTTCAGTTCCTTAGTTACACGCAGTAAGTTTTTAAAGTGTAAAGTCCGTGTAAAGTAAGAATAAATATGTGTTCTGAGTTTGACATACCACAGAAAAGTGTGTTGTTAATCACCCTGCCAAATGTGAATGATTAAAAAAATCGCCCAATATATGAAATTAGGCTTCAAAGTTGTGTAAAAATCGTCCTCTTTCTCTGCCCTCAAACGCTGTGGGCGTGGCCGTCGAGTCCGCTGAAGCCCCGCCCCCTACCAAGAGTCACCTGTCAATCAAAGTCACCACCTCTACCAGAAACATGGACACTACGTCTGAGAGGTTTCTGCTTCTAACTCAGTTGCTAGCTCGGCGGCTAACTCAGCTGCTAGCTCGGTGGCTAACTCAGCAGCTAGCTTGGCGGCTAACTTGGCTACTAGCTCGTCGGATAACTCAGCTAACTGGCTAACTGTAGACTGTAGTAGTAGTAGTGTGTGCTGAATGTATTTATACCTCTACAGCAGCAGGGGCGGGTTTATGCTAATCACTAAATCCTGAACACAGAAATCTTGAAACACAGTTTGTGAAGCCTAGCTCCACAATTCAAATCTAAATGGTTGAAATGCTTTTTACACCTTTTTTAGAAATACATTTATGACCTATTTAATGTGTTTAGAAGAAAATGTCTGAATTCACTTTACACCGTCTTTAAGTAAGACTTTTTCTCCACTTGTACTTGGACAGCCAAACAATGAGCTGGAACTCACTATAATGCTCCATAAAGCCGAAGGGGGTCTGCAGAGTTGGGTGATAATTCTCTGTAGGTTCATGATGATGAGCTGACTGTTATTATATAATAAAAAAAAACAACAACTAGTATCTCCTCTCATTTGCCCCCCGTTCTTACTTTTTATTAAATTTGAAATTCAGTTCGTAACCTGATCAGTGTTGTTGTCAAAATTTGGCAAACCCCGCCACCGAGAAGCCGAGCAAACTGAGAACTTGATATATTGAAAATGAAATTATAGTGCAGTTCTTCAAACACAAGAGATTTGGTGTGTGTGTGTGTGTGTGTGTGTGTGTGTGTGCAAAGAAATACGTTAACAACATACTCTGCAGAGAGTCGCAGCTGTTTCTCAGTAAGTCATCGGAGTGAAACATAGATTTTTCTCATCATACTCAGTGTCACTCTTTGTCCTTTAATACACCTCTCCATCCTTTCCTGCCATCGCTGAAGAAAATATATTTATTCCATCACTCTTCTGTTGCCCTTAATGAACAGCCAATGTCAGCACCTATTACAAATCCCCACAAAGGCTTTACCACAGGAAAGGTGATTAATTAAAGCAATTAAGGCAATGATGGTTTCAATTAAGGCCGTTATGAGCTCTGAGGTGAGTCGTGTAGGAAGGGCCTTGGGGCCAGAGAGGTGGCAGAATGAGACAATATGACCAGCTGAATGTAATGAAATGAACGAGAAGGGCTACCTGAGGATAGATGGAGGAGATAGAGAAGGAGGCAGAGAAAGAAACTGAGAAATTAATTACTTTTCAGTTCATCTGTTACCTTCTCCCTGCAGCTGTGATTGTGATCATTCTATCAAATAACAGACTTATTCGAGCCATAGACACCGTTGGTACGTGCATGCAGGGGCGTGTGTGTGTGTATGAGTGTGCGTGTGTGTGTGTGTGTGTGTGTGTGTGTGTGTGTGGTATAACTCATTTTGTGGGGACATTAATCTGTTTACACTATCATGTTTGTGTGTGTGTGTCTACACAGGTGTTCATGTGTGTGTGTGTGTGTGTGTGTGTGTGTGTATGTGTGTGAGAAAATGGACAGGAACACCTATGTTTGAAAAAAACGTGAACAATCATGTGTGTGTGTGTGTGTGTGTGTGCGTGTGTGTGTGTGTGTTTATGGAAGGAGGGAGGCGTACAATACAACAGAAATAAAGGATGCACATGTATTAGTATTATTCGTTTGAACAGTAGCATCAAAAAGTGTGTGTGTGTGTGTGTGTGTGTGTGTGTGTGAGTGTTGGAGAAAACGGACAGGAACACCTATGTGTGAAAAAACGTGAAAAATCATGTATGTGTGTGTTTGTGTGTGTGTGTGTGTGTGTGTGTGGTATAACTCATTTTGTGGGGACATTAATCTGTTTACACTGTCATGTTTGTGTGTGTGTGTGTGTGGTACAGTATAACTCATTTTGTGGGGACATTAATCTGTTTACACTGTCATGTTTGTGTGTGTCTCTCTCTACACAGGTGTTCATGTTCATCCACATGTGTTTAATTGCTTTGGTGATTTCCATAATTTATTGTCTTTCTGGACTCTTGAATACATTTCTGCATTTAATGTATCCTCTGATTCTTACACAGGAGGACAATAATGCAACTCCTGCCAATGATGTGATTAAAATAACAGTTTGACTAAAGCATGCATAATTGCATAAATTGACAACTCTTCTTCATAATGATGTTGAGGTGATTTAGACACACGGCCTTTTTTAATTACACTGAAAGAGCAATGGAGGAAAATAAGAGGAACCATTAAACTGGCTTGCTCTTTTCTTCCCTGTTATATTTATTTATTTATGCGCTCCTGCTGATATGGGTTAGGGGATCAATAATTAATTTAGGTGCTAATTAAAAATCTTAAAATCTTCTCTTAAATACACACCAAACACATGTTAGAGATGCTTAAATGTGCTCTTGGTAAGATGTCTTGCTGTGATGCTCCGATAAAAAACTGGAAATGGAAATGTGATGTTGAGTGTTGCAGAAATCCAGGTAGGATGTAATAAGCTCTGAATGAGATGTTTGAAATAAAATATAATAAGTTTAATCTTCAAAATGTTGCAAAGCTGAAACTACACGTTGTCTGTTGTCAAAACTGACACAGAGATTTCTACGAGGTGATGACATGCTGGAGGATTGTGAATTTTTGCAGTTTTATTTATGAAGTTTTAACCGGATTGCATGATGTTGCTGGGTGTTGCATGATAAAGAGATAAATAGACAGCGAGCTCAAATGATATTACGCCTTTAAACCGTGTGTCCTAAAACAAGACGAGTCAAAGAACAGATCTCTGGTCTACCTATAACTTAAAGAAGGGATGAAACCGCTCTTAAATAAAGCAGATATAACCCACACACAATGTACAACTTTAATTTAAAGTCAAGTTATCACTACAGTAGATGGACCACTGTGATGGATTGAATAATATAATAATAGTACTGGCATTCCCAGGTTATAGTTTTATAGTTGATTTGGTGTTTCAAATGTTACTGTGTCAACTGCAGCAGCGTAATATTAGTTATTAAAGACTGTGTAAAGTGAATTCAGACATTTTCTTCTAAACACATTAAATAGGTCATAAATGTATTTCTAAAAAAGGTGTAAAAAGCATTTCAACCATTTAGATTTGAATTGTGGAGCTAGGCTTCACAAACTGTGTTTCAAGATTTCTGTGTTCAGGATTTAGTGATTAGCATAAACCCGCCCCTGCTGCTGTAGAGGTAGAAATACATTCAGCACACACTACTACTACTACAGTCTACAGTTAGCCAGTTAGCTGAGTTAGCCACCGAGCTAGCCGCTGAGTTAGCAGCAGAAAGCTCTCAAACGTAGCGTTCATGTTTCTGCTAGAGGTGGTTGATTGACAGGTGACACTTGGTAGGGGGCGGGGCTTCAGCGGACTCGGTGGCCACTCCCACAGCATTTCGTAGCAGAGAAAGAGGCTGATTTTTACACAACTTTGAAGCCTAATTTCATATATTTGGTGATTTTTTAAATCATTCAAATTTGGCAGGGTGGTTAACAACACACTTTTCTGTGGTATGTCAAACTCAGAACACATATTTATTCTTACTTTACATGCACTTTAAGTGTATAATGAAACCTAATACCAGCAGTAGTACTATTAGTTGTAGTTACTGGAGGGCACCAGCAGAGGGAGTGTACGGCTGTTGAGTTATGTCCCTCACATAAATAACTCTTGTTCATGTTTGTTAAATGTGTAAACGTGTTAAGCGAAATGCGGGTGTTGGGAAAGGTTTTTATATTATTGAGTTATGGAGTTAGTAGCAAGACGACAAATGAGCTACTGACGCTAACAGTGTTGTGCTTTGTAATAGCCTGGCGGGGGAATTATATGGCGGCTGATGTAGCTGATAGGCTATGCTGTATGTATGCATGTTTGCTGTATTGTTTTATATATGTATGAATGTATATCTGATAAATTAAGTAGTTACCAGGTATCAGTGTATAGTTTGTGCTGCAGTATGTTTGTATTGTGTGTATACTGGAAGCTGTCTGTGTGTCCGTACTCCTGTTTTCAGAGCTTTTACATCAGCTGCTAAAACATTATGAAGAACTGTCAGAAGCGCAGTCTCTTTCCTACGGCCTGATCATTGAAACCATTCATAAAAATAATAATAATAATAATAATAATAATAATAATAATAATGTCTGCTTCCGGGTTTTTCAGCCAGAAAAGGAGGTTTTAGAAATTGGGGCTAAAATTATTACAGTTATGTCTTTGCTGTAACTAAGAGAAATTATCCGTTGGTCTATGATCATGTGTAAAAAGATGATACGATTTTATCACAGGAGATATATCTCTCTTACAAAATGCTAAACTTTAAAAAGGTAACTTTTTTACAAACTCCAGGTTTCTGGGAGAATCTGACCCGAGGGAGTAGAAGTGAACTTTGAATTAGAGCTGTGTGAGCTACTGTGTCCCATACATCTCCATAATGTCACTCTCTGTGTTCTTGTACTCCTGATGAATTGTCCTGTGTATATTTAGGAGCTGAGATACTGCCACCCAGTCGGCTGTGTTAAAAAAAAAAAAAAAAAAAAAAAGCACTGAGGATTTAAGTACTCATTGTGCAGAAGCGTGATGTTGCTTTCACAAGATTTAATCAAGGTTCCCCACTTTGGGTAACATCTGCATAATTGCACGTGTCAACTTAAAGACTGTGTATTTTCTTCTAAACATTAAATAGGTTATTAATGTATTTCTAAAAAAAGGTGTAAAAAGCATTTCAACCATTTAGATTTGAATTGTGGAGCTAGGCTTCACAAACTGTGTTTCAAGGTTTCTGTGTTCAGGATTTAGTGATTAGCATAAACCCGCCCCTGCTGCTGTAGAGGTATAAATACATTCAGCACACACTACTACTACTACTACTACTACTACAGTATACACTTAGCCAGTTAGCTGAGCTAGCCGCCGAGCTAGCAGACGAGCTAGCAGCTGAGTTAGCCACCGAGCTATCAGACGAGCTAGCTGACGAGCTAGCTGCTGAGTGAGCTAGTCGCCGAGTTAGCCGCCGAGCTAGCAGCTGAGTTAGCAGCAGAAAGCTCTCAGAAGTAGCGTCCATGTTTCTGGTAGAGGTGGTGACTTTGATTGACAGGTGACACTTGGTAGGGGGCGGGGCTTCAGCGTTTGGGAGCAGAGAAAAAAAACAACTTTTAAGCTTAATTTCATATATTTGGCGATTTTTTTTAATCATTCAAATTTGGCAGGGTGGTTAACAACACACTTAACTCAGAACACATATTTATTCTCACTTTACACTGACTTTAAAGGCTGCAAAGGAAATACTCCCACTGTACTGTTGTGTTAACAGTTAACAGAAATATACTCTGCAACTGTAAATGTCGGCTCTTGATCAGGATAAAGAAGAGATCTACAACAGGTGATGAAAGCCACTCAGCGTATTATTGGGACTACGCTTCCACCTCTAATTCACTACAAAAGAAGCCCATAGCAGTATCATGAAAAAAAGACCCAATCCACTCACAACAGACAGCCCAAAACAACAAAACAAGAGTCGAAAAGCATCACATCCGCCCACAAACCTGTGAAGCTTTGCATTCATCCTCCACTGTTACATAATGTAATTATTTATGCACATCATGTCACATTTAATTGTTCCTCTTGTCACTTTCATATATTTCATACACTTCATAGCTCCTTTATACAGTCAACATTTAAAGTGTTTATATCACATTTCAGTATGAAGTATTACTATTACATTCTGGGGATAGACTATAACATTTCAATTCAATTTTACTTATTATTTATTTCAGTATTATTATAAACGTTTGTCTATTTTTATTCTATGGTCTTGCTTTTTTGGGGGGGAGGAAACATTGGCTAATAAAACAGATTGTGATTGAATGTCCCAAAACCAAGAATCTTTAAGTTACAAGAAAATCCCCTGGGTCTAATCTAAAAAAAATCAAAGTACATGTCAAATTGTTATTCTTATCGCACTGATTTTTGTATAAATGTTCATTTTTCTGATACATTTTTTCTCTAAAATCTGCTTTTTTATTGAAAGAACTTCATCAAACAGTCACATAAAGTAACACAAATAAGATAACAGCTTATACAAAACTACACAACACAAAGACAATGATTCTGTCAGGGTCTGTCATGTGTCTGTTTCCTGTTTTATTTTGACACCCTAGTCTCTGTGCTCACTTCCTGCTCCCCGTGTGATTACCTGTCCCCGCCCTTATGTGTTTCACCTGTGTCTCGTTATCCCTTCCCTCCTGTGTGTATATAACCAGTGCTCCCCTGTGTGTCAGTGCCAGATCGTCTTGTCAGTTTTCTGTAAGAGTTCCAGCGTTATTCCTAGTTTTGATTCCCAGTGTTATCGACCCGTTTTGCCTTTTGGATTTCGAGTTTCTGCCTGGTGATTTTGTACTTCTGCCCTGTGATATTGGACTTCCTGGTTACCGACTCTTGGACTGGATAAACTACTTGAGAACTGATTCTGGCAGCCTGCATTTGTGTCCGCCATTCTCTGTGTTCTGATAGATTCAAACATGATGATAGGAAGCCTCAAAGTGTCTTTGAAATAAGATAGATAGATAGGCAGGATAATAGGAATATTCAACACTTTTATTACTTTATGTATGTATCGTTTATATTTTTATCATAGATAGATAGATGCTCTATTGTCATTGCACATAAGATACAATGAAACATTGTTTAGCATTCCCATCTCAGCAGCATACAGCAACTTTTACTCTTACTCTCTGTGTGTGGCTTTCCTTTTTATTGACAGCTTTAAACCACATAGTAACACTGGCTAAAAATAACTGTACCTTTCTATACTAGTTTCCACATACATAAACAACTAATTCAGCGCATCTTTCTGTATTATTATACACTGATTACAAAGGAGAAAAAAACATAACTCCTGGCAACATTATATTTCCCATTCAACCCATTTTAAACTGCATACTGCGGAGAGGGTGATGGGATTTGAGGGCATAGCCTGTATTAAAAAATCTCACACACATATATGCAAACACATTCACAACTACGGGCAAATGGGAGTTCAGTTCACTTAACATGCATTTATTTAACTGGAGGAGCTGAAAACCTGCACCCTACATGCAAACTCCACACAGAGCAGCATTAGAAACCAAACCCCTCCAGCTGTGAGATGACACTGCTGAGAGGAAGAGAGTCGTGTATAACACTTCCATGTGAAAATGCGTAGGAGATTATACATGAATTCACAACATACATACATTTTCTCTCCGTGTGGAGGTGTCAATGTATGCACGTAGGCTGATATGTGCAACATGTGATATGTGTTCAAACATATACCAACCCGGTCTCAAACTAAAAATGTGTAATAGCCATTTTGGCCCAAAGTGCAAAACCTATTGATTTCACAACAATGGCTCTAAAAGTGTGAGATACCTATAGGTTCTTTGTATCTGAATCCATGTCATGTGACTATCTGCCATTTCTTTTATCACAGTGGAAAATGCAATATTTTACAGAGAAAGTTAAAAGGTCTCTTTAAAATGAAACCTGAAGAGTTTCCTGCTCTATGTGTAAAGTGCCTCGAGATGACTTTGTTGTTATTTGGCGCTATATAAATAAAGATTGATTGATTGATTGAATATTTTAAGAAATGCAATATAGCAATCTTAAAATATGCACTATTCTTCATAATCTGTTTAATTATTTGATGTTTAGTTTGTCAACATATATATGTCACTACTGTTGCACTCTTATTTATCTGTAATATCTGATATATTTATTTCCATGTATGCTGCTGAGATGGGAATGCTAAGCAGCTGAGCTAGCAGCAGAAAGCTCTCAGACGTAGCGTCCATGTTTCGGGTAGAGGTGGTGACTTTGATTGACAGGTGACACTTGGTAGGGGGCGGGGCTTCAGAACAATCAATCAGACTGCTTTTTCTTGCCACTGTTGCCAAGTGCTTGCTCATGTGGGAATGTTGGGTCTCTTTAAAGTGAAAACCCGAAGAGTTCGGTTAAGAACCTGCTCTATGTGGAAAGTGCCTTGAGATAACTCACTGTTGTGATTTGGCGCTATACAAATAAAGATTGATTGAGATTGATTGAGATTGATTGAGACCTGACAAAAAAAACATGCACAACTGTTTGATCTTCCAAGCGAGCGTCACATAACATCCTGATTTTAATAGAAACATTAGCAGAGAGCATAAATCACTAACGTATAATAGTTGCATATTTATATAATTGAAAGGAGGCTAGTTTGCCCTAAATGCATCTATACATACAACATATGTCACATAAGGATAAAGAGTCAAGAGAATGACTGGTACAGTGAGGTGAGGAATTTCTGTGACGTCTGAATCTGGCTCGTTCATAATGGATGTGCAGTTGAATGTCTTAAAATACCCTCAACTGGGACATGTTTTGAGTTATTAGTGCTGTCTTTGACTGGCCTGAGAAACACAGGAGTTATAATTCCTCACAGCAGCAGCCCAGCCGGCTCCCCAGAGTGTTTCACTCAGTCACACACACAAAGTCAGGAGGAGGAGGAGGAGGAGGAAGCTAGAAACTTTATCGTCCACATTGTAGAAAATAATCTCAGGCTTCACCAAAATAATAAATATACTGCAGGACAAATGGCAGAGATGCATCATTTAAAATTATATTCAATTATATAAAATTATAAACACAATAAAATATACAGTATGATAAAAAAATAAAATAAAGATGGGAAAAGGGCATCCTCATCTGCATACACACTCACCCACACATTAATTTAAATGGACACACACACACACACACACACACACACACACACACACACTCCAAAGGCACCTTGATGCTTTGAGCTAACGTTAGCATACTGCCATAGATTGACAGTGCTAACAGTTTATGCTAACATGCTAACATTAGCTAATTTGCACTAAACACAAAGTACAGAAGAGGTTGATGGGAATGTTTTTAGTTTTTCAGGTATGTGGTCAACAGGTTTGTGAAGGTTACTATGGAAATGTAATAGATTACAGATTACTAGATACTCTATTTAAAATGTAATAAGTAATGTAACTATTTCAATGACCTCATTAAAGTAATGTAACTTATTACATTTGATGACTTTTCTAATTTTCTAACCAATGTTTTCAGCTGTTAGGGTAAATGTTCCCTCCTTCTGTCCTTCCTTCCTTCCTTCCCTCCATCTGTCCTTCCTTCCTTCCTTCCTCTCTTATTTCCTTCCTTCCTTCCTTCCTTCCTTCCTTCCTTCCTGTGTAGGTTCTCTCTCCACAAATGGTACCTGGCAGATTTTGCCCAGATTTTATTTATTTATTTATGTTTTGCCTGCCTCACCTCTTCCACCTAATGGGAGAGTGAGAAATGGTTTCATTACTGCGGCGATGTAGAGGAAAAGCCATAACACCAATTAAAGGTGAATGTCCTGCAATTAAAACAGCAGTGAGAGAGAGAGGGAGGGAGGGAGGGAGTGAGGGAGAGAGAGGGAGAGAGGGAGGGAGAGAGAGAGAGAGGGAGGGAGGGAGAGAGAGAGGGAGAGGGAGAGAGAGAGAGGGAGACAGGGAGGGAAGGGAAGGGAGAGAGTGAGGGAGGGAGGGAGGGAGAGAGGGAGGGAGACAGGGAGGGAAGGGAAGGGAGAGAAAGGGAGGGAGGGAGAGAGTGAGGGAGGGAGGGAGAGAGAGAGGGAGAGAGAGAGAGAGAGAGGGAGGGAGAGAGGGAAGGAGGAAGGGAGGGAGAGAGAGAGAGGGAGGGAGAGAGGGAGGGAGGGAGAGAGAGGCAGGGAGGGAGGGAGGGAGAGAGAGAGGGAAGGAGGAAGGGAGAGAGAGAAGGAGAGAGAGAGGGAGGGAGAGAGGTAGGGAGAGAGAGAGGGAGAGGGAGGGAAGGAGAGAGGGAGGGAGAGAAGGAGAGAGGGAGAAAGGGGCGGAGAGAGAGAGTGAGGGAGAGAGGAGGAGAGGGAGGGAGGGAGGGAGAGAGGGCGGGAGGGAGGGAGAGAGAGAGGGAGGGAGGGAGGTAGAGAGAGGGAGAAGGAAGGAGGAAGGGAGAGAGAGGGAGAAAGAGGGAGGGAGAGAGTGAGGGAGGGAGAGAGAGAGGCAGAAAAGAAAAAAATGAGTTTTAGTAGAGACGCATGACGGGACATACAAGGACTCGCACTTTATTTTGAAATGCTTTGTATAAGCTGAGTTTGAATAAGGTTTGTAACAGGTTTAAAATTGCCTCTTAATGAGATCAAACAGCTGGCACATGGAGCCAAACAAGGTAAAACGCTCCGCAGCTGTAATACATAGCTGTTGTATGTCCTCTACGCAATATGCTCCGCAACTTGTATGACTAATACATGCTGTGATACGCCATTATGCTCTCCTCCTATTTTACACCAAATCCACACTCAGCCTGCCAGATGGGATTTGTTAAACCAACACATCGTCATAATTAAACAGTCACATAGGTTGATCGTGTCGTGCGCTCCACAACGACCCATAGGAGTGGAGGAAGGAAGGAAGGAAGGGAGAGAGTGAGGGAGGGAGGAAGGAAGGAAGGAAGGAAGCGAGGGAGGGAGGGAGGGAGGGAGGGAGGGAGGAAGGAAGGAAGAAGGAAGGAAGGGAGGAAGAAGGAAGGAGGAAGGGAGGAAGAAGAAAGGAAAGGAAGAGGGAGGAAGGAAGCAGGGAAAGAAGGAGGGAGGGAGGAAGGGTGGAAAGGAAAGGAAGGAAGGAAGGAAGGACAGAGGAAAGAAGGAAGGAATGAAGGTTGAAGGGAGGGGGAGGAAAGAAGGAGAGAAGGAGGAAGGGAGGAAGAAGGGAGGGAGGGAGGGAGGGAGGAAGGAAAGAAGGAGGGACAGAGGGAGGAAGGAAGGAAGAAGGAAGGAAAGGAAGGAGGGAGGGAGGAAGGAAGAAGGAAGGGAGGAAGAAGGAAGGAAGCGAGGCAATGAGGAAGGGAGGAAGGAAGGAAAGGAGGAAGGAAGGAAGAAGGAAGGAAAGGAAGGAGGGAGGGAGGAAGGAAGAAGGAAGGAAAGAGAGGAAGGAAGGGAGGCAGAAGGAAGGAAAAGAAGAAGGAAAAAAGGAAAGGAAGAGGGAGGAAGGAAGGAGGGAAAGGAAGGACGAAGGAAGGAAAGGAAAGGAAAGAGGAAGGGAGGGAGGGAGGGAGGAAGGAAGGAAAGAAAGAAAGGAGGAAGGAGGGAGGGAGGAAGGAAAGAAAGGAGGAAGGAAGGAAGAAGGAAGGAAAGGAAGGAGGGAGGGAGGAAGGAAGAAGGAAGGAAAGGAGGAAGGAAGGAAGGAAGTAAGGATAGAAGGAAGAAAGGAAGGAAGGAAGGAAGGAGGGAGGGAAGGAAGGAAGGAAGGAAGGAAAGGGGGATGGAGGAAGTAATTAAATTATGTAACTAGTTACTCTGAATGTAAGTAGCTATATTGTGTTACTTCCTGTTCAGACTAGTTGAGTATGATCAGTGTTTCCTTTACATGTTGCTAGTGTGTAATCTCTCATTAACAGGTTTTTTTTTTTTTTTACATGGGTGACTCGTAATCATATCATGCCGTGAGCAGCTTGTGAGTTCTCAGTTCGAACTCTGCTCCGTGTGGAAAATAGGGCGATAATGAAGCTCATTATACATGCAGGTAGGAAGACGTGGAGCGCCAGCTGCTGAATCAATCACAGCAGGGCAAGGAAATGTTGGGAGTAAGTCATGAGATACATGCGAGAGGAACACTTTTAAACACTTTCAGTATAAAATGGAACATATTATTCTACAATGAGTGTAATGTGTGAGAGTTATTGTCTCCTCCGGGAGTTTATACTGCATATCTATAAGACTCAAGGTTCATAGCTTTTAACGGCTTTCACTTAAAAAATCTACTAGTTTTTTTTAAAAGCAATAAACTGTTAAAACTTGGATATGATTTAAAGCAGATTTAGAAATAACAATTTCCCCTTCAAAATAAAATACAGTTTATGCACAAAAACAGTTAGAAAGACTTTTTCTGTGTGAATATGTTCTGTTTCAGTTAGTGTCTTATTTTGAAAGGTTTTCTCTCTATGTGTGTGTGTGTGTGTGTGTGTGTGTGTGTGTGTGTGTGTGTGTGTGTGTGTGTGTGTGTGTGTGTGTGTGTGTGTGTGTGTGTGTGTGTGTGTGTGTGTGTGTGTGTTGCAGGTCACGTCTGGCTTGACTTTTTTGTTTTGTTTCTACCATTAATTAGTTTTGCCAAATACTGTATACTGTGTGAATATGTTCTATTTTAGTTAGTGTCTTATTTTGAAAGGTTTTCTCTCCGTGTGGTGTATGTGTGGTTATTTTTACTTCCTGTGTTTTCCCGCCTGAGTTAATTTCCTCATGTGTTTCACCTGTGTCTTGTTTCACCCTCATGTGCTCTCGTGTGTATATAGGTTTTCTTTTTTGAAGCCTCTATTACTTTACATTAACAGACAGAAACAATCATGGCTATTATATTCTCATTTTAGATAACATAAGATCATTATATGGTGTGATTGTGAATGTTTTTTTCATTATATTAGTGTCAAAATCTAAAGAAAACATGAACTCAATATACAGTTGCGGTTCAAAAATTGGTATCGGCATTAATGTTGCATTTATTTAGGCATGCATTTATGTTATATTGTAATTGGACCCCAGGAAGAGTAGCTGTTGCCTGGGTAACAGCTACTGGGGATCCAAATAAACTAGGGCTGTCAGCGTTAACGCGTTAATCGCGATTAGATTAATGCAATCCATAACGCGTTAATTTTTTTAAATCGCATTTTAATTTTGCAAGCCTTTTTGTCCCTTCTACTCCCCCGTAGACGGCTCCTCTAGCTGTAGCGCTATGCTTTGAAGTGGCCTCCTGCAGTAAACCTACCGCGCTGATGGAAAGTAAGAGAGCTACTGGACTTTTGAACGGCTTGTTTAACTTTAAAACACTTCCAGACGCTTCAGTTGACAAGTCAAAAGTAAAATGCAACCTGTGTCAAACGGAGTTTAACTACCACCGGAGTACGTTTGAGTTAGCACCTCCACGCTAAACACCCAGGTGCAGCCAAGCCAGCCTCAGCTCCACCAAAGGACCATTTTGGAGTGTGGGAGTCGCAGCAGAGCCGTGATTGATTCCCAGTTAAGACACTCTGGTAAGAAATGCTTTACATTATGGACTTAAAACTGCCTTGAAATGTAAAATAACAGGATTTTAAACATGCAATTCAAAATGCGATTAATCTCGATTAACTATGGAAATTATGCAATTAATCTCAATTTTAAAAATGTATCGTTTTCTAACAATAGATTATTTTTTGTGTTTTATGTTGTAGATCCATGTGGACTGGATATAAAGAGTGGAAACCATATGCATGAGGAACCTTAAAGAGCCAAGGGCAGAGCCTGACAAATGACAACTGAGCCTCATGTGAAAGCAGCTACTTTCCTCTACAGTGGTTTCCAGTCTACCTCTGACTTCCAATGTTACCTCACTGAGTCCAGCTGTGCCACTTACTTAAAGTCTGAACTGAAGACGAGAAGAGAAACTGACTTTAATGCAAGGCTTCACTGATGGGATCTGACAAAGTATTGCTTCCACACAGTCATAATCTTTCATAACCGAAAGCCTTGAGACATTTATGTAAAGTTTGAACTGCGGGAAAAATACAAAAAGTCATTTGTCAGGTCGTCAGCCGTGGCAGATGAATAGACAGCCAAGAGAGAGAGAGAGCTGTGAAGTGCCCGAAAAAAATATACCTACATTACTGATGCTTTAATGCAAACTGCAGGCTTAGTGCTCACACTGACACGGCTAAATGCACATGGACACACACACACACACACACACACACACACACACACACACATATACTAGTTCGTTCTGCAGCAGCCAACAGCGAGGTGATGTCGCCATTGAGTTATTTCCCTTCAGATAACTTAATTCCATCCTAAATTAAAAAAAAAGAGCAGACAGGAACCATTAAAAGCAAAGCACTGGTGCTGAAAACACACATTAAGGCTTACAGCTCAGAGAAAATTGACTCACAATCAGGACGCTCCTAATCCATTTTGAACAGTCAAGGGTTATTCTTATCAGAGAGAGAGAGGGGGGGGGGGGAGAGAGAGAGAGAGAAAGAGGGTGGGGGGGGAGAGAGAGAGGGGGGGGGGGAACAGAGAGAGAGAGAGAGAGAGGGGGAGAGAGAGAGAGAGAGAGGGAGAGAGAGAGAGAGAGAGGGGGAAGAGAGAGAGAGAGAGAGAGAGAGGGGAAGAGAGAGCGAGAGAGACAGATAGAGAGAGAGGGAGAGAGAGAGAGAGAGAGAGAGAGAGAGAGAAAGAGAGACAGAGAGAGAGAGAGAGAGAGAGAGAGCGCAAGAGGGAGAGAGAGAGAGAGACAGAGAGAGAGAGGGGAAAGAGGGAGAGAGAGAGAGACAGAGAGAGAGAGAGAGGCAGAGGGAGAGGGGGGGGAGAGAGAGAGAGAGAGAGAGAGACTGTTCCCTCCTTGCTTTCTTCCTTCCTTCCTTTTTTAAGATCTAAGTTCAGCTGTTAGGGTAAGTGCTCCCTCCCTCCTTCCTTCCTTCCTTTCTTCCTTCCTCTCTTCCTTCCTTCCTTCCTTCCGTCCTTCCTTCCTGAGAGAAAATTGACTCACATCATCAGGACCCTCCTAATCCATTTTGAACAGTCAAGGGTTATTCTTATCAGAGAGAGAGAGCGAGAGAGAGCGAGAGAGAGCGAGAGAGAGAGAGAGAGAGAGAGAGAGAGAGAGAGAGAGAGAGAGAGAGAGAGAGAGAAACCCTTTTGGATTGGAAGGATGTATGATGGTGTCTGTGTGCCGCTGGGAGAGCCTCCTTGCCTTGTTTCTTGTGTGCATATGACTGAATTACTCAAGGTATCCAACTGTAGTGTGTGACCTTTTCAGGCAAAGCACCAAATCTGATTGATATCACGGCTGGGAAAAAAAAAAAAAAAAAAAACACCCAAGTCAGTCACTGTGTCTTTATCATCCATTTTACTTTCTTTTCCCCTAATCCCATCCTGCATATCTTCCCCTCCATCGATCTCCTCCTCCTCCTCCTCCTGCCATCGGTCCCTCTCCTCCCTCATCTTCTCTTCATTTGTTCCCTCACTTTTTCTCACTCTCAATCCACTCCTCTCCAAACCTCCCCATGGCCTTATCATTATTTCCTCTCTCTCTCTCTCTCTCTCTCTCTCTCTCTCTCTCTCTCTCTCTCTCTCTCTCTCTCTCTCTGTCTCTGTCTCTGTCTCTGTCTCTGTCTCTCTCTCTCTCTCTCTCTCTATCTCTGTCTATCTCTGTCTCTCTCTCTGTCTCTCTCTCTCTCTCTATCTCTCTCTCTGCCTCGCTCTCTCTCTCTCTCTGCCTCGCTCTCTCTCTGTCTATCTCTCTCTCTCTCTCTCTCTGCCTCGCTCTCTCTCACTCTCTCTCTCTGCCTCGCTCTCTCTCACTCTCTCTCTCTGCCTCGCTCTCTCTCTCTCTCTCTCTCTCTCTCTGCCTTGCTCTCTCTCACTCTCTCTCTCTGTCTCTCTCTCTCTCTCTCTCTCTCACTCTCTCTCTCTCTATCTCTCTCTCTGCCTCGCTCTCTCTCTCTCTCTCTCTCTCTCTCTCTCTCTATCAGTCTCTCTCTCTCTCTTTCTCTTTCAGTCTCTCTCTCTCTCTCTCCCTCTGTCTCTTCCCTCTGACTGACAGTGCAGACATGCCGAGGTAAATTGGGATGTAGCCACAATGACAGGCCCTTTGTATTGATTTGTTTATCTTCATCATTCATCACCGTGTCCACACAGGGCTCAAACACACACACACACACACACACACACACACACACACACACACACAGAGACACACACACACACACACACACACACACACACACACAGAGAGACACACAGAGACCACACACACACACTGTCCAGATCCTAGACCCAGTAAACTAATCACATTACCTTGATGGAGTGGACCAGTGAACCTCACAAGGCCGCAGTGCTGGAAGAAGAGAAACTGAGAGAATACCTTTATGTTTCCATCACCACTTTAAAACTAGACCAACGGGCAGATTTCCAACGCCCGATGAACAATGGAGAAAAGAGAGAGAGACGCATCCCGCTGTTATTCACTCTCTTTTTTTTGTGTGATGTTTGTAGTTTCAGGCACCGTTATTCATCTTCTCCCTTTCACCTCTTATTGCTTTTTATATGTTTTAAATGAAGTAATTATTAGTATAAGTCCACTAAATACACTGTAGGTGATAAAATATTTAATACTAGGGCTGTCAAACGATTCATTTTTTTAATCGAGATTAATCGCAGCATTTCCATAGTTAATCGTGATGAATCGCGTTTTGAATTGCATGTTTAAAATCCTGTTATTTTACATTTCAAGGCAGTTTTGACACAGGTTGCATTTTACTTTTGACTTGTCAACTGAAGCGTCTGGAAGTGTTTTAAAGTTAAACAAGCCGTTCAAAAGTCCAGTAGCTCTCTTACTTTCCATCAGCGCGGTAGGTTTACTGCAGGAGGCCACTTCAAAGCATAGCGCTACAGCTAGAGGAGCCGTCTACGGGGGAGTAGAAGGGACAAAAAGGCTTGGAAAATTAAAATGTGATTAAAAAAAATTAACGCGTTATGGATTGCATTAATCTAATCGCGATTAACGCGTTAACGCTGACAGCCCTATTTAATATGTATCATTCTTTTGTGGTTACACCATTTGACATTTTCATGAGCATTCAGGTTTACTTTTGGTAAAAAAAAAAAAAAAAGTGTAATTTCAAATGATATAAAACCAACAAAAATACAGATTGTACATTTTAACAAACCTGATGCTGCTTTTAAAACATTTTTTACAGTATTTTTGAATTGCTCATCTTGCCAACCCTTATTTATCACTGACCCCAACTGTTCCATTTAATCTAAGAGGTATTTCATAGCAAATTAAAACTGATTTAGTGAATTTCAGTTCAAAAGACATCCAGAAATATCCACCTAAATTTGTTGGAAAGTGAAAACTTTTTAAACTTCAAGCAATGCGACCTCTAGTTTCAACCACACTTAGCTCAGTTTTAAAGTGACCACCATATCACAAAGTTAGAGTCCCCTGGCATAAAGCTTTTGGGTGTAAAAGGCCGTAGCTCAGGAGGTAGAGCAAGAAGATTGGCATTTTGATTCTCGGCTCCTCCAGTCCGCATGTCTATGTGTCCTTGGGCAACATACTTAAAATACCCAAATTGCTCCCGACGGCTGTGCCAACGGTGTGTGAGTGTTAGTTTCCCTCCTGATGAGCAGGTTGGCAGCCCCTGTCATCAGTGTATGAATATGTGTGTGAAAGGGTGAATGTGACCTGTAGTGTAAAAACAGTTTGGGGGTGGCTGATAGACTAGAAAAATGTTATATAAGTACAGTACAGTCCATTTTCCATGTAACCAAACCATACAATTTTCACTAGCAACGACCACGCCAACTAAGATATGAGTTCAAGTATTCAAGTAAGTAAGTGTTGAGGTATAGGGAAGAAGGGATGAGGGGTAGGAATGAGGGGTGAGGGTCGAAGGGGTAGGGATGAGGGTGAGGGATGAGGGTGAGGGATGAGGGGTAGGGATGAGGGGTGAGGGTCGAAGGGTAGGGATGAGGGGTAGGGACTAACTCGGCTGCTAATTTGGCTGCTAGCTCGGCGGCTAATTCGGCTGCTAGCTCGGCGGCTAACTCGGCTGCTAGCTCGGCGGCTAATTTGGCTGCTAGCTCGGCGGCTAACTCGGTTGCTAGCTCGGCAGCTAACCCATCTGCTAACTCAGCGGCTAACTCAGCGGCTAACAAAGATAACTGGCTAACTGTAGACAGGATCATCCCTATGTTCCCCGGTCACATACAAAGCGGGGAACATAGGACCCGGGGAACATAGGGATGATCCCGTCTCTGCTCCTGAACTTTGTTATAAAACTCCATAAATTCTGATTCAGGTGAGTAGAAACTTTTGGAACAAGCAGCATAACAACTTGAATCAAAGTACTGTGTGGTCACGCCGTCGGTGTCTAATTGCAGTGAAATTATGGAAATATTCCCCCAGCAAATTTACATATTGGTAATTACCACTTGTTCACACATTAACTATGAAAATATGATCTACTACATTTATAATCCACTATATCTCATTCAGACAGCGAGAGCAATGAAGTACAATGAAACTGAACTGCCTGTCTCTATAAGCTTGATAACAGTGTCACTCACATCCTCTAAAAAAATGATTTCCATCTATAAAGATTTAGTTGAAAAGCAACCTTCGCTAACCCTTCGATTACTTTGAGTTTTTTAAGATTCATTTCTTTGTTTTATTGCAAATGATAGAAGCTCAATGAAGCAATCATAAGACCCACCAATTTTGGAGTGATGTTCCAAGATGTCTGGACAATGAAGTAAAAAAAAAAAAAAAAAAGGGGCTGTTTGAGGTTACAGAAGATGTGACACGGTGAGGGTCACTGTACGGACAAAATGGTGAGGAGGTAATCATGGAGCAATGATGATAAGATTGTCTGAAGGAGATAGAAACCATGAAGGACAGAGACATAAAAGAAAATATCTGATTCATGACAACCTCTGATCCCGTATCTCCTCACTGGGTGGAAGAGAGTAAAATATCGGAGCTGCACTCTTTGGGTTTAAAGACTGAGATATTAGTTGAGGCTTTGAGCTGACCAACTGAATTCCTCTTTGAGAGACGTATTAATCAGCGTGATGAGTCTATCTATTATTCCTCTCTTTCTAGAAGGGTGAAGGCTTCAGTTTGCTTTGTTACTGGCGGAAGGACATCGTTTGTCTGCGCCTTTCTAAACTTTCAAATCGCTGTTTAAAAATGAAATGCTTTCTATTGTGTGACGGCACCATGGGATTGTTCAGGTCCACTTTGGCTCGTTTTTTACATTTAACCCTCCTGTTGTCCTCAGGTCAAGGAAGGACAGGAGGAAGGAAGGAAGGAAGGAAGGAGTAAGGACGAAAAGAGGAAGGAATTTAGGAGAGAAGGAAGGAAGGAAGAAAGGAAGGAAGGAGTAAGGACGAAAAGAGGAAGGAATTTAGGAGAGAAGGAAGGAAGGAAGGAAGGAAGAAAGGAAGGAAGGAGTAAGGACGAAAAGAGGAAGGAATTTAGGAGAGAAGGAAGGAAGGAGTAAGGACGAAAAGAGGAAGGAATTTAGGAGAGAAGGAAGGAAGAAAGGAAGGAAAGAAAGGAGAGGAGGAAGGAAAGGAAAGGAGTAATGAAGGAAGGGAGGAATTTAGGAGAGAAGGAAGGGAGGAAGGAAAGAAGGAATGAATGAAGGAAGGAAGGAAGGAAGGAAGGAAGGAGGTTGGGAGGAGTAAGGAGGGAGGGAGGGAGGAATGTAGGAGAGAAGGAAGGGAGGAAGGAAAACAGGAAGGAAGGAAGGAATTTAGGAGAGAAGGAAGGGAGGAAGGAAGGAAAGGAGTAGGGAGGAAGGAAAGAAGGAAAGGAGGAAGGAAATTAGGAAAGGAGTAAGGAGGGACCAACTAAATTCCTCTTTGAAAGACGTATTAATCAGCGTGATGAGTCTATCTATTATTCCTCTCTTTCTAAAAGGGGTGAAGGCTTCAGTTTGCTTTGTCACTGGTGGAAGGACATCGCTTGTCTGCGCCTTTTCTAAACTTTCAAATCACTGTTAAAAATGAAATGCTTTCTATTGTGTGACGGCACCATGGGACTGTTCAGGTCGACTTTGACCCGTTTTTTACATTTAACCCTCCTGTTGTCCTCAGGTCAAGGAAGGACAGGTGGAAGGAAGGAAGAAAGAAAGGAAGGAAGGAGTAAGGACAAAAAGAGGAAGGAATTTAGGAGAGAAGGAAGGAAGGAAGGAAGGAAGAAAGGAAGGAAGGAAGGAGTAAGGACGAAAAGAGGAAGGAATTTAGGAGAGAAGGAAGGAAGGAAGAAAGGAAGGAAGGAGTAAGGACGAAAAGAGGAAGGAATTTAGGAGAGAAGGAAGGAAGGAAGGAAGGAAGAAAGGAAGGAAGGAGTAAGGACGAAAAGAGGAAGGAATTTAGGAGGGAAGGAAGGAAGGAAGGAAGGAAGGAAGGAGTAAGGACGAAAAGAGGAAGGAATTTAGGAGAGAAGGAAGGAAGGAAGGTAGGAAGAAAGGAAGGAAGGAGTAAGGACGAAAAGAGGAAGGAATTTAGGAGAGAAGGAAGGAAGGAGTAAGGACGAAAAGAGGAAGGAATTCAGGAGAGAAGGAATGAAGGAAGGAAGGAAGAAAGGAAGGAAGGAGTAAGGACGAAAAGAGGAAGGAATTTAGGAGAGAAGGAATGAAGGAAGGAAGGAAGAAAGGAAGGAAAGAAAGGAGAGGAGGAAGGAAAGGAAAGGAGTAATGAAGGAAGGAAGGAATTTAGGAGAGAAGGAAGGGAGGAAGGAAAGAAGGAATGAATGAAGGAAGGAAGGAAGGAAGGAAGGAAGGAGGTAGGGAGGAGTAAGGAGGGAGGGAGGGAGGAATGTAGGAGAGAAGGAAGGGAGGAAGGAAAACAGGAAGGAAGGAAGGAATTTAGGATAGAAGGAAGGGAGGAAGGAAGGAAGGAAGGAAGGAAAGGAGTAGGGAGGAAGGAAAGAAGGAAAGGAGGAAGGAAGGAAGGAAAGGAGTAAGGAGGGACCAACTGAATTCCTCTTTGAAAGACGTATTAATCAGCGTGATGAGTCTATCTATTATTACTCTCTTTCTAAAAGGGTGAAGGCACCATGGGACTGTTCAGGTCCACTTTGACCCCTCCTGTTGTCCTCAGGTCAAGGAAGGACAGGAGGAAGGAAGGAAAGGAGTAAGGAGGAAAAGAGGAAGGAAGTATACAGAGAGAAGGAAGGAAGGAAGGAAAGAAAGGAGTAAGGACGAAAAGAGGAAGGCGTTTAGGAGAGAAGGAAGGGAGGAAGGAGGAAGGAAAGGAGTAAGGAGGGAGGGAAGAAGGAAAGGAGGAAGGAAGGAAGAAAGGAAAGAAGCGAGGAGGAAAAGAGGAAGGAAGTTTAAGGAGAGAAGGAAGGAAGGAAGGAAGGAAAGAAAGGAGTAAGGACGAAAAGAGGAAGGAATTTAGGAGAGAAGGAAGGGAGGAAGGAAAGGAGGAAGGAAAGAAGAAAAGGAGGAAGGAAGGAAGGAAAGGAGTAAGGAGGGAGGGAAGAAGGAAAGGAGGAAGGAAGGAAGGCAGGAAAGGAGTAAGGAGGAAAAGAGGAAGGAAGTATACAGAGAGAAGGAAGGAAGGAAGGAAAGAAAGGAGTAAGGACGAAAAGAAGAAGGAATTTAGGAGAGAAGGAAGGGAGGAAGGAGGAAGGAAAGAAGAAAAGGAGGAAGGAAGGAAGGAAAGGAGTAAGGAGGGAGGGAAGAAGGAAAGGAGGAAGGAAGGAAGGAAGGAAAGAAGCGAGGAGGAAAAGAGGAAGGAAGTATAAGGAGAGAAGGAAGGAAGGAAGGAAGGAAGGAAGGAAGGAAGGAAAGAAAGGAGTAAGGACGAAAAGAGGAAGGAATTTAGGAGAGAAGGAAGGGAGGAAGGAAAGGAGGAAGGAGAGAAGAAAAGGAGGAAGGAAGGAAGGAAGGAAGGAAATGAGTAAGGAGGGAGGGAGGGAGGAAGGAAGGAAAGAAGGAAGATAATACTGAAACCTTCCTTCCTCTTTCCTCCCTTCCTTTGTTCTTTCCTCATTTCATTCCTTCCTTCTTTCCTTCCTTCCTTCCTTGACCTGAGCACAACAGGAGGGTTAAGTGAACTGGAAATAGGAAGCAAATACGAATAAAACTGGTTCTGCTGTTTTTTTAATTCATTTTTTCTCATATTTGTCCCATGAGAGATAACAACATATAACAGTGTGCTATTTCCTCATCATGTTTTTTTTTTTTTTTTTTTTACAGGATATATCGTATTTAAATAACTAAAGTGGTTTCTGTTTGAAGGACGCATGTGTTCCCTGTGGGTTTCCTCCGGGAGCTTCGGTTTCCTTTCACTTAGCTTCTATGAGTGGAATAAAAAAACTCAGTGTAAAGTGTGTCCTCCTTTGTGTGTGTGTGTGTGTGTGTGTGTGTGTGTGTGTCTGTGTGTGTCAAATTGACTGTTCCTTCCTTCCTTCCTCATTCCTTCTTTCCTCTCCTTACTTCCTTCCTCTTTTCCTCCTTCCTTCCTTCCTTCGTTACTTCCATCCTTCCTCATTTCCTTTTTTCTCCCTCCCTTCCTCTTTCCTCCCTCCCTTCCTTCCTTCCTCATTTCCTTCCTTCCTTCCTTCCTCATTCCTTCTTTCCTCTCCTTACTTCCTTCCTCTTTTCCTCCTTCCTTCCCTCGTTACTTCATTCCTTCCTCATTTCCTTTTTTCTCCCTCCCTTCCTCTTTCCTCCCTTCCTTCCTTCCTTCCTTCCTCATTCCCTTCCTTCCTTCCTCCCTTCCTTCCTCTCCTTACTGTTTGAAGGCTGCATGTGTTCCCTGTGGGTTTCCTCCGGGAGCTTCAGTTTCCTTTCACTTAGCTTCTATGAGTGGAATAAAAAATTCAGTGTAAAGTGTGTCCTCCTTTGTGAGTGTGTGTGTGTGTGTGTGTGTGTGTGTGTGTCTGTGTGTGTGTGTGTGTGTGTAATCTCACACAACTCAAACATATCATCATATGGTGCCTCTCAATCAGTGCCTTCATATAAACATGCTATTTCCCCAAAGGCATGAGTGATGCCGGCATCATATTCAAATATATCTTCCCCCAGTGCGGTTTGGCTGTTGCTGTGCATGTTATCCCTCTGCTGTATCAAGCCAAAAACTGTCTTATATTGCAAAGCCAAATAAGTTTTAACAACGTTCAACTACTTTAAATAATCTAACAACAGTTTTTAAAAGGTCTGATGAATGCAATTGCAGAGATGAGATGGCAAACAAACACACAAATCTAAGAAATGATTCAAGAAAACTAAGAAGATCAAAGTCATGATGTAAAAAAATCAGCATTAATTTGTAGGTTTGAGGTTATTCTATACATACATATATATATATAATAATAATAATACCTATAATGCTAATGATAACAATAAATAGAATAAAATAAATACCTGTCAAGTTATGTCATCTTCGACCACAACTTGCCCAAACTTGACAAACTGCTTTGTTGACTTTAAAAGGGATGCAAGGGACAACTCAACTCCAATCCATAGTTTTATTTTTTATTTTCCTTGAAGGTGGGTTTGGTGGCCTGACTGAAAGTGCAGACAAACATTTCAAACCTCCTGGGTGTGCAGGTGAATATGGTCCACTTCCTGTTCCTGTTCCTTATTATTTTGGTATTTTGGCTCTGGGGTCGCCCTCTGCAGGTTTGGAGGGATAGGGTTCTTTTTTCCTTTTTCTTTTCCTTCTCAGTTGACACAACAATACCATTACTACTAATAATAATCATTATTACAAGACAAAATGTTCAGTGTTTCTTTCAGTAATCATGATAAATCTCTTACTCAGGCTATCTGTGCATTTTTTAAGATTAATGACTTTTAAGACCTTTTTAATACCTCCTTTAAGAAAATATTAATATTATTGCTGAGACATAAAGTAATACAAAAGCAGGATTTTACTGTTGTAGTGGGTTAAAATGGAGTTCATAAGTTGATAGGTTGGTTATCTATTTAATTCCTTAACTCCTACAAATTCAGACAATTTTAGACCTTTAATATCAAAAACTGAAGTTAATATATAATAACAACCTGTCAAACTATTGTTAATAATATTGTTAATGTGTGGAAATGACAAAAGAGGACAATTGTTGCCTTTTTAATAACATAAAAGAAAAATTAAAAGAGTTATATCACACAATACGTACTATTTTTTAGATAACAAAAAACACACATTTAATGCACTATAATAAATTCAGATAAATGACTGATAACGATAAAATAAAAGATTGCAGACCATTTTTAGAACTTAAATATCAAAAACTGAAGTTAAAACATTTTAAGGATTGACGGGGACCCTGCTTATTAATTACTAATAAATAATTCATTAGTAATTGTTCTAGTTTTACTTGTTGAACTGAACTGAACACAGAATTCCGTGGTTAGGACACGTAGAATGTTCTAGAACATTCTAGAATGTTTTTAACATTCTAGAATGTTAGAATGTTTAACATTCTACCTGTCCTCACCATGGAACCGACACCAGTGTCAAAGCTCTCTAGTCTTTTCTTCTCTTTTATTTTGTAAAGAAGGAGACATACATGACCACTTTTGAGTCGAGTTTTAATATAATCTGGGCGAGCCGAATCAGGTCGGAGTCAGTCGGTGTCGTTATGCAAACATTTTTAATCTTAAGATTTTGGATCTGGTTGCTGTCTGACATTTGGGACTGACATTGATGACTGATGATGTCATTTATGTGTAAATGTGAGGGAGTCATCTCGGTAATTAAACAACATACGAGGAGGAAATGTTGAGTTAAAAGGTTTGTGGTGTGAGAGTATCGGACAACTGACAAATGGAGAAAAGGCTGATTGAGCTGTAAAGAGAATGGATGTCTAACAGTCTCAACGGCTCCACATTTCACCCCAATTATACTTCTTTTCTTCTTTTTTAGCCTTTTCAACACTGCATATAAACCATGAATGTTTTAATACAAGCAGCTGGTTGCCTCCATGTTTGATTTGGTGCGTTGTCGTTCTACCACTAAAACTCATTAAAGAGCAGTCGTTCATTGTGATTACTCAGTCGTAAAGGTTTGTGCTTCTTCCTGATTGTCAAAGACTAAAAAAAATCAGTCCTAGTTGGTGGAAAAAGTGTTTACGGTCTTTCCAGGCGGGGAGCACAGGTCCTCTGAAATGAGGCCAGCGCGGTAGTAACTTAGAACTGCATTCTATCAAAAGGCCACCAGGGGGCAACCGTCTCTATACAAGTCAATGGAGAATTCACCAACTTCTCACTTGATTTCTAACCTCAGTAAACGTTTTCAAAATGTGTTTATGGTCTCAATCGCTAGTTTAAAGCCTTCTTCAATGCAGTATGATGTTCATTTGGGACATTTTGGCCTCCTTGATTTTATATGTGACGATAAAGCAGGGTATGCATTAGGGCGTGGCTACGTCTCGATTGACAGGTTGACTGACCAATGTCCTCGAGATCCAGCCCTCGCAACCATAGCAACCTCCCTGCTCCGCCCATGGCTCCGCCTCACGCCCCCATATAAGTAGAATCCATGTTTTTATTTTTCCCAGCATGCACCTGAAATTTTCAAGATGGCGCTGCCCAGATTCGAAACTATTGGCTTCTGAGCAGCAGTCCACAAACCAATGGGTGACGTCACAGATGTTACGTCCATTTCTTTTATACAGTCTATGGGTCTGCCCAGTCTTTCTAGGTCTCAGCTAGTCTTTAGGTTTGTCCCTCATTAGATTTTAAATGCCAACACTGCAGAACAAACACAGATTTGTCCTGTTGTTGGTTCTTCGTATTAACTGCTGCATTAGTTGGATGCTATGAATGAACGCAGAGGAGGAAAATTAAACTGAGGGTGTCTGTTTCCACACTAAATCATCTTTTGAGTGTTTGATAGTTATTTATTTGTGCTGTAGAACGTAGCCGCTGTGTAATAATCAGACAGTAATGTTTTATTTCTCTCATTCACGGCTTTGTTCTGCCTGCTCGCTCTCCTCACTCAGCCATCGACGTGCTGTCTCTGTGTTGCTCAGTCGTCTCTCACTTTTTTTTTAACTGCAGGAAAAAACTCATTTGATGCTCCAAAATTGAAACGAGGTTGCGGTGTAGTAGTGCTGAGGCAGTTTGACGTGGACTTATAATGCTTTTGGTGCACATTTAAAACAACAGATGCACTTTCAGTTCATTTAGGCCTTCTGATTTTCATTTGATAATACTGAAACCTAAAATCCCCCTTCAATCAAAAATATGTACAGAATGAAAAACTGACTTTTTAGTGACGTATGAGACTTTTATTGTGTCTAGCAGTTAAACTTCTGAAATGAAATATATATTAAATGAAATGCATATTCACAGCTTCTGGATTATAAATGTGGGAGAAGGAGCAATTGCCATTTTAAAGATTTTAACATTAATAATTATACAACTCGTTAGAGGACTAGATGCTGATGTTCACCTGATGTTTCATATTAGGGTCAGAGACAAATGAGGGTTGGAAGATGAGCAATTAAAAATATCTTTAAAATAGTTTTAAAAGCAGCATCAGGTTTGTTAAAAATGTACATTTAGTATTTTTGTTGGTTTTATATCATTTGAAATTACATTTGCATCATTTTTTACCAAAAGTAAGACTGAATGCTCCTGAAAATGTCAAATGGTGTAACCACAAAGGAACGATGAATATTTAATATTTTATCCAACTACAGTGGATTTAAGTGGATTTATACTAATAATAAAATGTAAATGTTTCCTGATCTCCATGGTTACCCAGATTAAATGTAATATTTAGAACAACTGTATTCCATTATGTGGTACAGGCCGACCAAAGTGGTCTAATCTTTAGCAGGAGGCAGACACAGAAGGCTTGATCAGTTGTCCAACGGTATTTTATTATTATAAAATGTGCCACTATGTTTCACATGTAACCCAAAAAGTTGTACAAAAGAGAAAAATAAACAATTATCTTAACTCATAAGCATAACTGAACTAAAATGGAAGTAACGTGGACACAGCTACACTCTAACAGAGCAATCTCTCTACCCCCCTGAGCAGTCTCACAGCTCCTGCTTATATAGAGCCCTCCATCAGCCTGCCCTCTGAATGAAAGTGGACTATACCACTCCTCAGGTAAGTCCTGAGCCCCTCCTGAAACAGGTAAGTAACAACGAGATTAGCATTTAACCAACATTCACATGACATCACTTATATACAGCCTGCCTCCATTACATCTGCAACCAAACTTAATCAAATCACAAACGGTCTTAATCATTTATACAACAATTCACCGACCACCCCTCCACATGGTTCTTCCCTAGTGATGTCACTAATGATGTCACCAGCATGGTTCTTCCCTAGTGATGTCACTAATGATGTCACCACTCTATAGATTCAGGAAAAATGGCCGCCTTCTCCCTTTGTTTCCTGAGCACATGGTAAGTATGGTGAGTAACAAAGAAAGATAATACTAAACTTATGACTTCAAACTAAACCAATAAACTCTAACTTTAATACAAGTGTGTTTTATTTTAACTAAAAGTCTACTGAGATGTAACTTATAACCAAATATACTGAGAAACACAAACAAAGTATGATTACTGACTAACTTATGGTCCAAACAAGTATAATTAAATTAATAAGTTATGGTACAATGGGGACAAATCGTAAACTCTCACCCACTTTGTCACACATTAGCTTTATTTAATATAAAAAGTTATAATGTAAGATCATGCCAAACTAGTTGATATGGTGTTTTATTGAGAATTTAATGTTTTTAAGCAAGTTGAATTATTTTATTATTTGTGTTGATTTTATGTCATTTGAAATTACATTTACACCATTTTTTTTGGTTCAAAAGTAAGACTGAATGCTCCTGAAAATGTCAAATGGTGTAACCATGAAAGAATAATGAATATCAAATATTATATCCACCTACAGTGTATATAAGTGTTGTTAATAGTATTCCATTAGCTTTATTTAATATAAAAGTTATAATGTAAGATCATGCCAAACTAGTTGATATGGTGTTTTATTGACTATTTACTGTTTTTAAGCAAGTTGAATTATTTGGTACAAAGTTTTTATGGTTATACCACTTAGACATTTTTACCATAATCCTCTAATATATTCTCTCAAAATGGAATAAAAGCAGAAATTTGACGCTGGGTCCACAAAAAAAGAATGTGTGCAAGTTATTCATATGTTACTTTCACATTTTAACCCTTTAAATTTGACTAAACCACATGATCCATTAATATTATTTGAGCAGCAAATAAAAGAAACCCCAAAATTTTAAGATATTCCTACAATAGAAGATATACTGGCTGTTAAATACATTGCTTTTCCTCCACTAAAAATAGCATCTGACTGTGGGCTATATAAGGAGAAAAAAAAAATCATGAATGGCTATAAAGTATTATGACTCTCTCCTACACACACACACACACACACACACACACACACACACACACACACACACACACACACACACACCATACAGAGCATAAAGATGTGAATTCACTCACAGCCTTGACACTTAATCAATCACTCTGCTTGAAGTGTAAGTGTCTGCAGATGTTCCCTGTACTGTAAAGCTGTGTTTAAGACAGTTATTTACCATTAAGTTTACACACACACACACACACACACACACACACACACACACACACACACACACACACACACACACAGACACACACTTCAGCAACATATATAAGCACGTACAACATCCGAGCAGCAGTGTGCAAGCAACTGATAAGAACAATACCTCCTAAAAAAAGAGGTGTATGGATAAAAGGATGAAGGAGCATAACTAGGCGATGTTCGTGTCTGAAGTCTCTTTATCCGAGGATGAATTGACTCAAGCAGAACAGAACATGGCACCAATAAGTTGTTTCTTTGTGTGTTATAAAATAAGTTTTATAGCTTCAAGAATGTGCAAAAGTGACAAATACTTGATGTTCACCTCCTGATTTAAACTTGCTCATGTGTGAGAATGAGAAAAAAAGAGTGTTTGAAATGATTTTTTTCTTTTTTTCTTTAATGCTATTTCAGATTTCTTTGATAGCATACAGTGAGGAAGTGACAGGAAGTGCAAGAGTGCGGAGGGGATGACACGCAAGAAGGGTCATGAGCCGGATTCATCCTATCATCCCCTGACATTGTGAGTACCTGCTATCTGCTTTAGCCTGCTGAGCCGCCATAACACTTCTGAGAGATATTTGCCGTGCGTGTGTGTATGCGTGTGTGTGTGTGTGTGTGTGTATGTGTATGTGTGCTGAGGTGTGATGATGAGCTGTATGTTTGAGTGGGCTCCAGGCTCATTGCTCAGTGTGATTCAGCCTTTGAGTCCCGTTAGCAGCGTGCCTCTCAGACATGTGAGCCTGCCGGGAGCTGAGCGGTGTGTAGGCCAGCTGTGTGTGCAAATAAATGGCTGCAGAGCTACTGTGTGTGTGTGTGTGTGTGTGTGTGTGTGTGTGTGTGTGTGTGTGAGCCTTCGACACATCTCTCTACCTTCACCTTGCTAATTAACTGGCGATTCATCCCAGCGCTTCACCTGTTCTCCCTCTGCTAGAATATACAAACGATTTCTAGTGAAATTAATTTGAACTTTATTCTTGGGTGTCTGTTATAGTGTGACATTGAATAAATTAAGGACTTTTAGCAACTCATATACCAACTGCTACTGGGGGGGGGGGCGGGGGTCGTGGGTCGTGTCTATGTGTGGTTTAGTCACATTTAAAGGGGGTGAAATGTGACTTAAACACATCCTTTTTTTTGTGGACCCAGCATCAAATTTCTGCTTTTAATCCATTTTGAGAGAATATATTAGAGGATTATGGTAAAAATGTCTAAGTGGTGTAACCATAAAAACTTCCTTAAAAACAGTAAATAGTCAATAAAACACCATATCAACTAGTTTGGCATGAACTTTTATATTAAATAAAGCTAATGGAATACTATTGTTCTAAATATTAACCCTCCTGTTGTCCTCGAGTCAAGGAAAGAAGGTAGGAGGGAGGAAGGAAAGGAGGGAGGAAGGAAGAAGGAAGGGAGGGAGGGAGGGAGGAAGAAAGGAAAGAAGGAAGAAGAGAGGGAAGGAAAGAAGGTGGGTGGGAGGGAGGTAGGAAGAAGGAAAGGAGGAGGGAGGTAGGAAGAAGGAAAGGAGGAGGGAAGGAGAGAGGGAGGGGGGAAGGAGGGAGCAAGGAAGGAAGGAAAGGTGGAAGGAAGGGAGGATGGTAGGTGGGAGGGAGGAGAATTTAATCTCGGGAATCATGTCAATCAGGAATCATCTCTCTCTCTCTCTCTCTCTCTCTCTCTCTCTCTCTCTCTCTCTCTCTCTCTCTCTCTCTCCCTCCCCCCCACCCCATCGAGGCAGATGGCCGCTCACTTAGAGCCCAGTTCTGCCTCGGGTCTCTTCCCGTTAACGGGGAGTTTTTCTTGCCACTGCCGCCAAGTGCTTGCTCATGTGGGAATGTTGGATCCCTTTAAATTAAAGAGTCCAGTCGAGACCTGCTCTGTGTGTAAAGCGCCTGGAGACTCTGGTTGTGGTTTGGCGCTGTATAAATGAAGACCGAGTGATTAAAATGAAGTAATTATTTGTATACGTCCACTTAAATAAACTCTAGGAGATCAAGTTTTCTCCATTGGTGGTTGTTATTGGTAACAACTGATAATTAGATCATCTTTAACCCTCCTGCCGTCCTCCCGGGTCAAATTGACCCCGCCTGTTTTGACTGTTCCTTCTTTCCTCCCTTCCCTCCTTTCCTTCCTCCCTCCTTTCCTTCCTTCTTCCTCCTTTCCTTCCGTCTTTCTTCCTTCCCTCCCTCCTTTCCTTCCTTCTTCCTCCCTCCCTCCTTTCCTTCTTCCTTCCTCTCTCCTTTCCTTCCTTCTTCCTCCCTCCTTCTTCCTCCTTTCATTCCTTCTTCCTCCCTTCCTTCCTTCTTTCTTCTTCCTCCCTCCCTCCTTTCCTTCTTCCTCCCTTCCCTCCTTTCTTATTCTTCCCTCCCTCCCTCCTTTCCTTCCTTCTTCCTCCCTCCTTTCCTCCCTTCCTTCCCCCTCCCTCCTTTCCTTCCTTCTTCGTCCCTTCCTCCCTTCCTTCCCCCCTCCCTCCCTCCTTCCTTCTTCCTCTCTTCCTTCTTCCTTCTTCCTCCCTCCCTCCTTTCCTTCTTTCCTTCCCTCCCTCCTTTCCTTCTTCCTTCCTCTCTCCTTTCCTTCCTTCATTCTTCCTCCCTTCCTTCTTTCCTTCCCTCCCTCCTTTCCTTGTTCCTTCCTCTCTCCTTTCCTTCCTTCTTCCTCCCTCCTTCTTCCTCCTTTCCTTCCTTCTTCCTTCCTTCCTCCCTCCTTTCCTTCTTTCCTCTCTTCCTCCCTCCTTTCCTTCCTTCTTCCTTCCTTCCTTCCTTCCTTCCTTTCTTCCTTCCTTCCTTCCTTCCTTCCTCCCTTCCTCCCTCCCTTGACTCGATGACATCTCTTCTTTTTACTCTCCTTCTTATCTCCATGAAGTCCCGCCTGGCTGCTCTCTGGCTTGTGTCTACTTGTCTGTTCTCTGTGTTGTAATTTTTTTACCAAATATTCTGTCTTTATTTGTGACTCTCTGTTACATTTGATGCTGTGGTTTTGTTTCATTGTTACCAATCAAATTTTAATGCCTCTGTAAAGCACTTTGGTCAACGTCTGTTGTTTGTTAAAAATGTGCGTTATAAATAAATGAACTTGACAAGTTTATTTTTGGACAGTGCCAGGCAAGCTGTTTTCCCCCTGCTGCCGAACTACATGCTAAAACTAAACTAACCATCTGTAGGTTTCATAGATATAAAGTGTTTAGGAGTAAGAAGTCAGACCTTTAAGATTTTACTCAGGAGGGTTTTTTCCTCATTTTTTTAATATTTAACATGTTACTGAATACATATATTGATGTTTTTAATTCTATAGCAACCATAGAACACAACCTGTATCTATAGCAACCATAGAAACACAACCGGTATCCATAGCAACCATAGAACACAATCTGATCTGATAGACCTTTAAGATTTTACTCAGGAGGGTTTTTTCCCTCATTTTTTAATATTTAACATGTTACTGAATACATATATTACTGTTTTTAATTCTTTGAAATCAATATATTATTTATATTTAGTAAATAAATCATGATGTGGGTTTAAATGGAGTCATAGTACCAATTAAACTCACTTTATTCATCAAATATCTCTCACTCTCTCGCCTCTCTCTCTCTTTCTCACTCTCTGTTTCTCTCTCTCTCGCTCTACCTCTCTCTGTTTCTCTCTCTCTCTCTCTCTCACCCTCTCGCTCTCTCTCGCTCTACCTCTCTCTCTCTCTCTCTCTCTCGCTCTCTCTCTTTCTCTCTTGCTCTACCTCACTCTCTCCTCCTCGCTCTCTCTCGCTCTCCTCTCTCTCTCTCTCTCTCGCTCTCTCTCTCTCTCCTCTCTTGCTCTACCTCACTCTCTCACTCTCTCGCTCTCTTTCTCACTCTCTCACTCTCCATCGCTCTCTTTCTCACTCTCTCTCACTCTACCTCTCTCCTTTCTCACTCTCTCCCCACTCTCTCTCACTCTCACTCTCACTCTCACTCTCTCTCACTCTCTCTCACTCTCTCTCACTCTACCTCTCTCTCTCTCACTCTCATCTCTCACTCTCTCTCTACTCTCTCTCTCGCTCTCTCTCTCTCTCGCTCTACCTCTCTCTGTTTCTCTCTCTCCCCCCCTCTCTCTCTCTCGCTCTCTCTCTTTCTCACTCTCACTCTCTCTCACTCTCTCTCTCGCTCTCACTCTCTCTCTCTCTCTCTCTCTCTCCCTCTCTCTCTCGCTCTCTCTCTTTCTTGCACTCTCACTCACTCTCTCGCCCTCGCTCCTCTCGCTCTCTTTTATGGATAAAGCATCTTTTTTAGTATAATCCCACAGGACTAACTGATATATATATATATTTTTTTTTACACAATATATCAATTTAATTATTTGTTCAGCTGGCTCATTAGAGAGGATGACACAGTGAGTGCTAAAACACTCCCCTAAGCTATTGTTTTATTATGTTGAAATAGCAAACACTTAGCAGCAGTTTGTCACTTAGCATTCAGATGGGAGATTCACTTTTGGAAATGAAATGGATAATTATGAGAGGCTTTTGAAAATAAACGAAT